>NC_083483.1:5942955-6112955 GCF_030014155.1 Tachysurus vachellii | reverse complement strand
TTATGACATGTTGATTCATATGATAAACTCAAACCATATGGGATCTGCATCAATGGTGCAATCGACGGGTTTTCACGAATGGTGATACGGCTACCGTGAAGCACAACATATCGGTTCAACTGATATAGAAAACACAGCAACGTCAAGCAGATCAGAATGTTCTTTTCGTCTGAACAGGCGCAAAGTCTTGAGGTGTCTGTGCAAAGTTGATGCACTAATAACAACACCATTTATATTACTTAAAGACAGCAGTATCTCCCAATGTCTCAAACCCAAAGTAAAATAAAACCGGATTAAAATTGAAAGGCGGGACATGTTTACTTCCATGCAATCCACATTAAGTCGTTAATTCAGAAAAACGGAGCAAAAAAATTTTTTTCCTGAAAAATTAAGTCAGAAAAACAGAGTAGATTTTTTTTTTTACTCAAGTGAATGCAATACGCTTCCATAGTATTGGAACCTTTGCCATAGTCTGCACACTAATATAATACTAATATAATCCACATATCTAAAAGTTTTCCTTTGGTGGCCTTGTTATTCTAATGTTTATTATGTTCGGACTCTTTTCCACAGATAAATCATTATTAAGCCTCATCCAAAGTCACCTAGGCAAGATTTTACCCAGAGCTTTTACCCAAAACACCAAAGTCTTCTCTTTTACTCTTCACTAAGCAAATAAATAAATAAATAAAAACAAACAAAGAAATAAATAAATAAACACACAAAGCATAACACAACAAAAGGAAGACGCCATAAACAAAACGAGCTGCTGAACACAAGGCGTTGGCTCCAGACTTCCACCGTTCAACTAGAGCTGTTTTCACAAGACTCCTTTTATTGACTAACAGCAGGTTGGGAAGGTTTTCAATAGTTATTTAATGTATTTATTGAAATTGTTTATACACAATATACAGTTTTCCAAACGTGATAAATGTAGCGCGTGCTATAAAGAAAAACACCTGTATTCAATTAATCTGTACACATGTAATTAATTACTTGCTTCATTAAGTCTCTCTAGAAATAATGGATTTCTGATAATATATAATAATATATTATAATAATTAAAAAAAAAAAAAAAACTGCTAAGTTAATTAAGTTCATAAAATATAATAACCATAGAACTACAGGCTTTTTTTGTACAAGCCACTTCCCAGAAAGGCCCCGAGTCATTAACACCTTTTCAGGTATGATCAATAAATAAGATACAGATTCTGTTCTAGGTTAATAAATTCATTCATTTCAAGATGCTAGAATTATTACTGACCTGCAAAAAGCGAAAAAACTGATCCAATCATATCTGAATTAAAACGATTTAAGCCCATTCTTCAGGAGGTTAAAAAGGTAGTAAGTGCTTCAAGTGAGATGGCTTCTGTTTTCAGCCTGTAATATGAGCCACTGAAGCCACGCCCACTGATCCAGTCTCATCTTGTTCATTTTGTCAGGTGCTGAGGGGTTAAGCACTTGGGTTAATGTTTCCAGAAGGGAAAATACATATATGAGTTTTCTGTTATGTTTACTCTTTTTTTCTGTTTATAGGGTATTGTGTTTGCTATCCTTCTAACTATCCTCAATATTATTAATTTTAATAAATTTGATTGTTGCATATGTAAACCAGAGGTGGCAAAAAATCAGGAAGTGTTTTTTTTTTTCAAGCTAGCATGCAGTCAAATATGTGCAAAACTGGTTTGGTTAGTTATACACTTGTAAAAGACACACACACACACACACACACACACACACGAGTTAATATAGCTGTGGTTTCATCGTGGTTTAGGGTGATTTCCTCTGAAATGTGCAACTTTTGAGTTAAATCTTTTTAACACATCAATACACACATGTTCATTTGGGCCTGTACATTGAATTTAACAAATTTATTTATGCTATTTCTTGAGGAAATCTGTAAGTCTTGCAACTGAAGTATGCTTCAGGGTTTCGGTAAGAGATTAAGGACGAAATATAAAGTTATCGTAACTATTATAAGCAGCTCAAAGAAGTTTGCTGAAGAGACTAGAATGACGTTTTCACCTAAACAAGACTCAGGGAAGCCACAAAGCATGAAGTTTTGTGATAAACTTTAGATTCAGGACAGGACGGACTACTTTAGTTATTAAGTGGAATATCATCTGGGGCATTTGATTTTTAAGCAGTGTAGTTTGCTAAATTATTTACAAATAAAGAAATATAAATATTATTTATAAATGTAAATTAGTTCTGATAAAACCAGTTGTTATCAAGTCACAGAATTAGACCAATTAGACAGTTTTTTTGCTTTATGATAACTAATAAAGTTAAGGATTTTGTTTTATTTAATATAAATCACATCATAATAAAATGGATGACTACTTAAATCTAATATTTATCTTAAATTTAGATGAGTAATGAGTGGAAATACTGAAGGGAAAATCCCAAGGATGTCTTTAAAACGGTATTGCAATGAGACTCTGAAGTTTAAAAAATTAAAATAAAAGTAAAAAAAAAAAAAAGTCCTGCAGTAATCCAGTAATTCATATGATATTTGAGTTATTTTTTTCTAAGAGTTGGACATATGAGATATTTTAGATGTTAATAAGAACCTGATATATTTCAGATTAGGCCATTAGGATCTTAAACCAGGAGACACCCAGGATTTAGCACTGGACCTCTCTCTCCATCCCCACTGTTCTATTTACCCCCCCTTTTTTTGCACTGACACTTTAATTCTGTACTGTCACTTTAACTCTGGCCTTACACAGCACAGTGCCACTTTATACACTCTATACACTATTCACACACCATACTGCACCTTGGACACTTTAAGGACAATCATTTAAAAACCATACACATTTATGTATATGTATATTTATGCACATGTATATACATTATTTCTCCTTTTATATTTTCATGATTTTATATAGTTCTTTTATATAGTTTTCTTATATAGTTTATACTTTTTTATTAGTTTATTATTATTTTATTTTTTGCTTTTTTTATACTGTTTATTCTAATACCTGACAGTTGCATAAAGCATTTCATTGCATGTTGTACCCTGTATGTATATGTATAATTTTATACTGTATGTATAATTTTATGTACACATAAAATTTGATTTGATTTGAGATTAGTTTAATTGTACACGTTTTGCAATGGTGTCCTGATTTCTCTTTCTATCTGATTTTGTTGCCATTATAAAGTATAAGAATTTAGTATGTTTTTGTCAAAAAAGTTTTAGTATAATGTCAGGCGTGTAAATTCACGAAAATGAACAAATTATAACAATTTACATAAGTTCATCATTAACTGTGCAGAACTGAATATTGCTATTTGCTATTTTAAATTGTATTTGCCAATAAACAGCACTGCAACTCATTAGGACATTTTTCACTTACCGAATAGTTAAATTCTAAATAGTCTGCACAATCCCACCATGAGAGAGAGAGAGAGAGAGAGAGAGAGAGAGAGAGATATTTAAATAATTTAAATAACATTTATCTATATAGTTTAGTTTAGTGGAATACAGCATCTGCCTTTGCTATCTATTGAGTTTGAATATTTTTTCTTTTACTATTGTAAGAATTTACATGAATGCAATACATAGCTAGAAACATAATCCCTAAGGAAGACCTATAGGACATTAAGCCGTTGAGCTTGTGTTCAGAGAGCATCGAAAAAGCCTTACATACTACAGACGACACACCAAACTCCAACATGTTTCAGCATGTCCTCAGTTTCTACTGGGACACAGGTATTTTTTTTCCCACCATAATGTGTAAATAATTCCTGACATATTTCATTTAAAAATATGTTTGTACTTGTATGTTCAAAATGAATCTAAGATATAAAATAGATGTAAATCATGTATATGTAAGCAGAGTAGAAGATATACAGACTGAGTTCTGTCTCAGCTCTGATCACTGTCTCATGTACAGGCCAAAAACAAGTCCGAGACCGAAAATGAAAATGAAAATGCTTCATGAAAATGTTTGTCATTCATTTCAATTTAACACAAGGATTTCACTCCAAACTGCATTAATAGCAACGACTTGAGTGGAAAGAAGAATCAAAAATGTTCAGTTGAATTTAATCTCTTAGTATGTCTTTTTTTTTTTTTTTTTGCTTTAGTGACAGTGTGCACTCATTTTGATATAAAGTGCTAGCATTAGACTTGTATAACAGGTTTAACAGGTATAAAAGATTGATTATCTAGCATCTGGCTTAGTTCAAGCTAAGTGTAATACAGTATCTAATATAAATAGTTCCTACCAACAGTCAGACCATCAAATAAAATAAGGCACTTGTCTGACTGTATCAGGATGAGAAAATATGAAGCAATCCATGTACCAATCATTTGTGGCAGCTAGAACATGGTTTGAATTGTGGTAAATGGTCTATTTTTACGCTGTCTTGCTGTGCTGTGCTGATGAAAGCTGAAATAAGAGAGGCGATGTGGAGCTGAGCTACTGAGAGTTTCCTTAACAGCATCCTGTCAAGCCCTTGTGGGCGCTATTTAGTTTAATTGGGATTGTTTTTTATTTGCCAAAAATCTAAACTTGAAAAAACACCCCATTGATTTTTCTCATGCTTACCTCCAGTCTTGTCAGTTCCCTTATGCCCACCATGGCATTATTCTATTATTTCTAATGAAACAGTTTCCTTTGCAAAGGTGAATACAGAGTAGAGCTTTTTCTTTCACTGGTTGAAAGACAAGAGAATTTATTAAAGGCTAGTGAAGGTTTTATCAATAGACTGCTGAACTGCTTGTCTGCCAGACAACTGTGGATGAACAAATTGTTGTAATAAATCAGCAGAAGTAACTGAGTGATCTGCTTGTTCCATGTGCCCTGGCTGTCCACCTCTGCTGATGTAGGTTAATATGGTTTTAATGGTATTGGTTGCACATAATTTTTGCAAGACGAAATGTAGGAATAAATAGGTTTCTTCGCATGGACAGTGAATTTTTATTATTTAAATAGGGAGTGAATGGGTCTTTATGTATTTATATACATATTTATGTATTATCATCATCATCATCATCATCATCATCATCATCATCATCATCACAGCCACATTTTGCTTCTGTGGAATAGCTTTTTTCTGATCTCTTTGCTCAGGTTTGTCTAAGCTGGCAAGCAATTATTGTGCTTTTACTCACATATTACTCATAACCTTTTTTATGACCATATTTTTCTTCAGAATGTTCCAGAATGGCATCATTGAGAGGTTACAGCACTCACCTACAGCGCTCGTTATCAGCGGTCAGTAAGTGCACATTACCACATTACATTTATGGCATTTGATAGACGCCCTTATGCAGAGTCTTTGTGAATGAATACATCAACACTGGATCACTTGGTTACAGATTTAGGATACCATTAACCTAAAACTCTTGGAGCATAAGAACTAGTTTAAGTTTTTCAGGAAGAGGTAGGTCTTCACCTGTCGTTTGGAGATGGGCAGCGACTCAGCTGTTCTGACATCTAGAGGAAGTTCATTCCACCACTTTGGTGCACATCACTAGCCATCCCATTTGTGCTCAGACCAGTTTGAACTTCTCCAATAATAGATGGAACTGATAAGTTTAATAACCTTGAAATGCCTCTAAATTACATTTTGAGGAACATATTCCAAAAACAGCCGCTAATACTGAGTTCTTCCCTGTTCTCTGCTATAACATCCTCTACTGTTTTGAAAAGACTTTACACTAGATTTTGAACGGTGACTGGGATCATATCTACATTCAGCCACAAGACCATGCGAACTTGGACACTATTGTCAGCTGAGGAGGTCCGGAGGTGCAATCGGTGTTCCAGTTCATCCCAAAGGTGTTCAGTGGGGTTGAGCCAGAGTCAGAGCTCTGTGCAGGACTCTCAAGTTCTTTTACACCAGCCTTAACACACCACAAAGCTTCATGAAGTTTGCTTTGTCCAAAGTGGAATCGCCATACTGGAACAAGTTAGGGCTTCTTAATTCTAGCAAAGGAACTTTGTGTTGCTACAGCATATAGAGACCTACTATACAACTGTGTGCTTCTGGTGGCAACAGTTTGGGGAAGACTCAACTATTTTGTGATATAGTGTACGTTTTTAATGGAGCACCATTAAATCAAGCATGTGCATGAGTAAGTCTTTTACATCAGATCATTTTCTATCAGACGTGCTTGTAAGAATATGCGGAAGCAGTGTTCCATTTGCTGCTACCATCAACAAAGTGGCAGTGTCGATATTTATGGTGGACCACATATGAAGTTGTACGTTATCCTCAATATACATTTTTATACATGGACTTTAAAACAAGAAAAGGTATTAGCAGCAAAAGCAGCAATTCAAAAGTACATACATTTCTTCAGAACATATGTAGTACATACTGTATGTAGTTTCCTCTTAAACAATATGTCTAAAATGTCTAAAGACTTTTATATTATTAATCATATTCTGGATAAGCTTAATCAAGGTTCTTCTTTCTGGCCTATAGTAAAGAAATTGGGATGGCTTCCTTAACATTTAGTGTACGATTAAACTGAAACAAAGTTAATTATAAGAAAATGAACATTAAGCTTTTAAAAATGACTTGGTTTAAACTAACAGTAGTGAATGATGTTTTGAATTGTTCTTGTCCTTTACTAAATAAATGTCAAAAACAAATTTCATACACAGTCCTTCATCCACATGCTATTAATACAATGAAAAAAAGATATTCCGCTCATGTGCACACGTTGGTGCACGTATGTGTGTGTATATCAGCAGTGTTACGAGCTGAAGAACAGGTGCGTAGTCCTTCTAGAGACCCATTATTTTTTTTACCATAGCAACTGCAATCTCCATCTGGAGGCAACTACATGTCTTCACGTCTTCACTTTTCCATCAGATATGTCAAGTGCCACACTGAAGGAAAAGCAATAAGGGTGAAGCAGCATTGTACATTGTGTCTTAGCTGTAGAGAAGATTTGTATAAACAGTGCTACATGCAATTAGAGGCATCACATCTAAAGCACTGAACAATGTGTATGTGAAATAGAAATGAATAAGAGAAACAAATGACCACATGCTGCATCAATTTGATTCATACTGCTGATTTTCAATTACAGGTAAGACATATATTTTTACAATATCTCATTCTGTGAGTGTGTGTGTGAGTGTGCATCTGTTCTATAGACATAACTGTGTTTAAAGTACTCAAGTGTCTGTATAGAGAAAAACAACTCATTGTGTAATGGTATTTTGTTTGCTCCATTTAGAAACTTCTTTTATACGCACACACACAACATCTTTCCGAAAAATTACAGAGACCTCCATTAAAGGTACATATGTGAACATCGGGGATGTTGTTGTGCCAAAGGACTGGCGTGCAGTCCTTTTAGAGAAACCATTTTTATCCATAGCAACCACCTTTTAATTCTCCGACAGGTAAGTGACTACATTTACCTCAGATATTTCAATTACCACGCAAAAACAGTATGCAGAATAACAGAAGGACTGAATTGCTCATGGTGAAACTATTGTGTAAATTTTATTCAAGGATTGAAATGAATCATTCAACATAAAAAAGGTGGTAATGAGTGATGAGTGTGTGTTTACAGGATTATATAGGAAGTAGTATATAGTAAATAGTAGCGCTTGAAGAGTGTACACTAAGGCCAGTATGTATAAAACATCTGATTAACATTTAAGTCTTAAAATTCTTCAATCCTTTAAATATTTTTAAATGTATATATTTCAGTGCCACAGAAGGATCAAACATTAGCAGTAGTTTTATCACAGGGTACAGACAGTTGTATGGCACAATACAATTAGGTAATTGTATAAAGATAAAAAGCACTGATTCTGATAGAGGGTTCTTGGTGTCACAAGGGTTCTTGTGGTACAGATGGAGGATGGATGGCAAAAAATGATCAACCTTCATACAGAGCAGTGGATAATATGACACTTGGATCTAGATTTACAGGGAAAAAAAATCTCTGAATAGGAGTGGATATGCATCAGTGTGACATGAAAGGAACAATAGAGAAACAACATTATTTGTGGAGTGTGCTACAGTATAGCAGATAACCATGACATCAAGAGATACAGATACAGATGGGTATATATGAAAGGACAAAGCAATGGTTGTCTATTCAACCTGCTCTGGATATCTATAAAAAAAAAATGAACAATGATTATTTTTGCCTGTAAAGCATCTTGACCATCAACCTCATAACAACAGCACAAACAATACAACAAAATGAAAAAAGGAAACCATTCATTCATTCATTCATTCATTCATTTTCTACCGCTTATCCGAACTACCTCGGGTCTCGGGGAGCCTGTGCCTATCTCAGGCGTCATCGGGTATCAAGGCAGGATACACCCTGGACGGAGTGCCAACCCATCACAGGGCACACACACACACACTCTCATTCACTCATGCAATCACACACTACAGACAATTTTCCAGAGATGCCAATCAACCTACCATGCATGTCTTTGGACCGGGGGAGGAAACCGGAGTACCCGGAGGAAACCCCCGAGGCACGGGGAGAACATGCAAACTCCACACACACAAGGTGGAGGCGGGAATCGAACCCCCAACCCTGGAGGTGTGAGGCGAACGTGCTAACCACTAAGCCACCGTGCCCCCCAAAAGGAAACCGAAAACTGTTAAATAGGAGAGAGGGTCAACATTTGAGGATGATAAATACAGAACGTATAAAATACTTGCATGGCATGACGGACAGTCAGATTACAGGATTCGCGGCGTATTTTATTGGCAGACGTGCAAATGTAATAACCGCTGGTCTCCATGGAAATATTGTAAAGTGACAAAACTCCATTTGCTGAAGAGAGAAAAAATAGATTGTGTAAGAGAATGGAAAAGAGTAGAGGGCAAAATATAATAACGACAAAACAACGAAACGGGTTCACGACCATACACACATACCATCAGTAGCTTTGGGTGGATTCGGCCGGGGAATTTGTACGTTGGTGTCGGCGTGCCCTCCTCTGAACGACAGGTCAGGTTGATGTTCTGGTAATACTCCGCTTTGCCTTGAATAGCGCAGATGGGTTTGGAACGAGCCACTGTTTTAACAGGAAAAGATCTGTAAGAATTACTGCACTGCAATATGGTGACACATCTACAAAGGATCACATTTGATTATGTTTTTATTTATTTATTTATTTATTTATTGATTGCCCTCACACAGAGATTGTACAGCTATGCTCACTCCCTACTGTAATTTCCTTTCGAAAAGGGTCCAAACAATTAATCCAAGCACCCTAGATTGTAGTCTCTCTCAATCAAAAACACATCCTAATGCTATTGATCTGAACCTTCTGCATTTCTTCTGTGCTCATTGCCTGGCTCAACAGTGTTCAGATTATTACTTAAAAACTCTGTCAGGGCATTTGAGCTATCATGAGGAGATTACAAAAAAGTATTTAGTCTTCAAAATGGCCAACTTCAAATCATCCAACAATGTTTTCTTGCAAACTAATCTGCTCCAGCACCTTCAGAAGAGCTCAGCCCCACCAAGGAAAACAGTGGGGCATACTGATGTAACATCAGATACATCAGTATCTGATGTTTTTCCTTGTTTGTCACCAGGAATTCTAACTATGCACTCAAACAATCTATTTTCCTTCGAAGTTACAGATTTGAGTGTCAAGACGGCCGATCCTGAAGTCCAGCTGAAGGTCAGTTCGGCTGGCAAAATCATCTAGTGAAGAACGTAGTAATATGAGAGGGTTTCAATCTATAAGAACAAAGAATTTGGCATAAACACAAAACCATAAATATAACAATTTATGATAATAGTATATAGCAGAAAATGTGATGATGCCAAGCAAACACAAACAGATCTTTTAATTATTTAAAACCAATTCTGGAAGGTTATAGCCAGGGGAAAAATTACAAAGAAATATAAGGGAAGTCAGAAGGAAGATTCTGAAGCAGCACTAGAAGCAAATTTGCTGAAGTGAGTTTATTACATTAGTATCATATGGATTATCTGGATTATGTGATCATGATTGATGGGTTGTCTGGTGTCTGGGGTTTGAAGACCACGGGCAAATTTATAAGATGTGAGTGAGATGTCATCTGTTATACATGAACTGACTTATAGGTGAATCACTGTATGGGGAAAAAATACATTTCTGTCATCATCATCATCATCATCATCATCATCATCATCATCATCATCATCATCATCACCAGTGGCACCATCATCATCTCAAACATAGCAGTGTAACAAACAAAGCTAACTTCATATTGCAACCTGCAGCCTGGAGGAGGAGGAAAATCCTACACAACTGAAAAAGGTTTTGTTTGATGTGTTTGAATTTACCTTAATGATTTAAGTAAATAATTTTTGGTGCAATGTCGGATGGATGGTGACTGTTAACTGAAACTCAATGTAAACTGCATGATTCAAAGTTTAAAGCACTGGCTAAGACAGAAAATTAACTGCTTACAAACAAAGCACAAACTATAGTTAAACACATTTAAGCTAAATCATCTATGGTCCATATACAGTATCTCACTCTCTCTCTCTCATTTTCTACCGCTTATCCGAACTACCTCGGGTCACTGGGAGCCTGTGCCTATCTCAGGTGTCATCGGGCATCAAGGCAGGATACACCCTGGACGGAGTGCCAACCCATCACAGGGCACACACACACACTCTCATTCACTCACGCAATCACACACTACGGACAATTTTCCAGAGATGCCAATCAACCTACCATGCATGTCTTTGGACCGGGGGAGGAAACCGGAGTACCCGGAGGAAACCCCGAGGCACGGGGAGAACATGCAAACTCCACACACACAAGGTGGAGGTGGGAATCGAACCCCCAACCCTGGAGGTGTGAGGCAAACGTGCTAACCACTAAGCCACCGTGCTTGTCATGCTAATAATTGCTAATAATAAATTCATAAGATGCCAGAAATATTTCTGGGCCACAGAAACCCCACTCCGGTATAATCTTGTTGGTTAAGGTATATACATATATATATATATATATATATATATATATATATATATATATATATATATATATATATATATATATATATATACACAAACGAACAAGAGGTATATATATTCTCTAGTATAGCTTTTTCTGTGTATACAGATGGGTAAACTGGACAGAAACATGAAGTGTGAAGTGCATTTTCATGAACCACACCTACCCTACCCCCTATCAACCCAAACTACTACTTCCTTTAATGACCATCAACACAAACACATGCTATATTGTGTGCACAAGCAAACTCAGTGACCAAGCAGAGGTAGCTATTTGTCTTTTACTGTCTTTTAAGAAAATCTTAAAGCCTTGTACATGAAGTATAATTCAGCTCATTGTGCAACAATCATGCACAATCATCCTTGTGGAAATTTATGGCATTTGTAACAACCAGAAAAAGTTATAGCGGATGTTATCAGGACAGATTACCATCTGCAAACAATTGAAGTTTTTTTTCCTCCACAATCTAAACGTATATTTAGATACGGATTCAACTGGCTTGCATTAAAACAGAGGGCAAATTCTTATCCAAAGAATAACAACACAACATAATAACAACCTACCAGGGTAGTCCATTCCTCTGAGGAACTGTCATCGGGGCCAATATCACATAAAGTGACGTGACATGACATACGGGTAAGTATGGTGACCCATACTCAGAATTTGTTGTCTGCATTTAACCCATCCATAGTGCACACACACAGCAGTGAACACACACACCGTGAACACACACCCGGAGCAGTGGGCAGCCATTTATGCAGTTGGGGGGGTTCGGTGCCTTGCTCAAGGGCACCTCAGTCGTGGCCGACCCGAGACTCAAACCCACAACCTTAGGGTTAGGAGTCAGACTCTCTAACCATTAGGCCACGATCTGCCCCGTGAGACCCTGTGACAACACTCTCAGCAGTGTGTTCAGTGTTTTCTTTAGAGACCTTTAGATATAGTATAGGTTCATTTATACATTATACAATTTCTACTCATAACTTACCCAGTAAAAATATTTTGCTCCATTGTGTCAAATGAGCTAGTGGGAAATGTGGGCATGTAGGCACCAAATCAATGCTAATTGGTTGATTTTTCATTTAAATTTGCTGATGCTAACCCACATGATTGACCCACATGATTGCCATTAATAGAGTCCTCTTAGACAGCCTGCTGTGTCCATCAGTCAGTGCAATGGACAAGTGCGATTCCTCCATGCAGCATGCTGATGGTTAATATTTGGCCATTAGAGGTCTGCCACAGCTCTGGTTGTTCTAAATTTTAGTCATTATTAAGCATTATAGCACTAATAAGGATCTAGGATGTAGACAAGGCTTCAGTATGAGTGAACAAGAGAGAACAGGAATGATAATAGTTCTGTTAGTGACTACTTCATCTCTATTCAAATTCCATCATCATTATTCTTGTGTCAGTAATCCCTTGTTCTTTAGCAATTTTTGGATCCTGTTTGTTATTTTTTTTAATTCCTTCATTTTCAGTAACCACTCCTAATCTTTAGGAACCTCCTTTCGGGAATACATACATGGCACTTATGGCATATAAGTTATTCTCATTTATAGATCACAATTTAACAGCTTGCTTTTTGGGAACTGGGAGAAAACCAGAAATATACAGGACATGATGAAGAATATTTCATACAGACAAAAACCAAAGGATCAAAAACAATTCTGAAACTGGACAGTCACCATTTTGTCAAATATTCGAAATATACTGATCACATGACTGCACTGGATTACTAGTCTAATCTAATCTACTTCCACATTGTTATATATTAATGAATTTCAAGTTATGTTGCCTTTCCATTCTACTAGAACATAGTTTTGTTTAGTCTGCTATCTGAATATAACACAGAGGTTGGTAGAGTATCCAAAAGCTGTACTCAAGTAAAAGTACAAGTACTTATGGAAATATTTACTCAAGAAAGAGTAAAAGTAACAACCTTAATAGTTACTTGAGTAAGAGTAAAAAAGTATCAGATGAAAAAACTACTCAAGTAGTTAGTTACTAGTTACTTCCCATCTGAATGATATGAAGCAAAAACCCTGATTTTCAAACTACTTGGAGAGCTTTCACACACCTCTCCATAAACGTCTCTTTATTCTGCTAAAATATAACACAGGTTTTATATATATATATATATAATGTGATTAATGGTTTAATGATGTAAATGATGTACTGGGCTAACCTGCTCTTCCTTTTAAGATTAATTTACTTTATTTTTACATTTGTTACATTTTATAAGTAAGTACATGTATTCTGTAGGTAGGGATAAAACAAAATATAATCCCGTTTTTATTTTGTATAAAACATGGATATGAAAATGCAGACGCTTATAATGAACGTTTGTTCATGAACCTGTTGTTTGTAGGGTTCACAGGATTGAACGAGAGCGTATATGACGGAAAACATTCAGTCAGTGTGTGAAATGTAGTATTACGTTAAGGTCAAAGTGCCCATAGTTACCAAATTACCATAAATAGGCATAATTTTGACACTTACCGATACGTGTTTTTTTAGGTTGGAGCTGGAATTCTTGTAAGCGGCGATGTCTGTTTGTTTTGGTGCACACAGAATGCATCGCATTATAAAGCTATTATTTTTTACATCTTGGAGTGAAAATATAGAATTAATTTGAGGCCACGGGTGATCTGCCTTTCCTCTGTTTCAGCCATTATCTTCCAGCTAAAGGTGCGCTAAACTTCAGCGCAGCATACTCTCGTGAAGCAGCCTCTCCAACGTCTTGCGAGACTTGTCATATAAACTAATTATTATTTATTAAACCTCATATTTATTACCATTTGAGTAACGGAGGAACGCCACCGATTGTAGCGAAGTAAAAGTAAAGTTTTTCCACTAAAAATCTACTTGAGTAAGAGTAAAAGTACGCATCTTTAATTATACTCAAAAAGTACAAGTTACCCAAAAAATGTACTCAAGTAAATGTAACGAGGTAAATGTAATTCGTTACTACAAACCTATGATATAACATAACACTATCCAATAAGTGATATACTTGATAGTCTCATCGGATGTTTCTAACTAGCCACATGCAAATGAATCTTTATATTCTTAGGGTTATAGATTTTAGACCAGTTTGCATTTTATAGCAGACATTATCTGGTCTTTCAAAATTGAGATAAATGCACATAAAGATGCATGATGCAAAGAAAAATAAAACCAATAGGTGAAACCAATTCAAACCAATACTACTTGTCCCTCCCTTCAGCTGACATTATCTTTCATTTTAGGTTTATAGATTGCTGGGATTTCTGTGTTACTGTAGCAACTGCTCATGCTACACTAAAAGGCGTATTAAAGCAGAATGAGTTGTTTGTGTGTTTTAACATTGGGAGAGGAGGAAACCAGCGACATTCTAAACATTTTAAAATCAGACTTGCAATTTACAGAGCTATAAACACACCTGTAGGTAAACTGGTTACTCTAAAATGCTTTAAATTGTGATGATTGTGCGAGTAGCTTTGTGTATAATGCTCTAAAACAGACTACATCCCATCCAGTGTGCATTTCTGCTTCAGCTAAGCTCTGGATCCATCATGACCCTGACCAGGATAAAGACGTTTATAAGAATGAATGAATGAATGAATGAATGGACGAATGAACGAATGAAGTGTGCTGCCTGAAGCTGTAATAGAAATAAGTTCATATTTGGATAGATAAACTCATAATTCATTCATTCATTCATTCATTTTCTACCGCTTATCCGAACTACCTCGGGTCACGGGTCACCTCAGGGCACACACACACACTCATTCACTCACGCAATCACACACTACAGACAATTTTCCAGAGATGCCATTCAACCTACCATGCATCTCTTTGGACCGGGGGAGGAAACCAGAGTACCTGGAGGAAACCCCTGAGGTTTCCTCAGAAAAAATGTGGTCTCAGAAAAAATTCTCTGAGACCACAACTCTGGCTCTGATAATATTACTAACTGTAACTAAATGATAAATAAATTGTGTATAAGCAGAAAATCTGATACAAACCAAACAAACAGGTAGGATTTAATCAAAACATGATTTCATGTTTCGAACCACTATGTGCTGCTAAATATGTAGAATGTTACGGCTAGGTTATTTGTAGCCAGTCTATTGTTGACTGTCTCAAGTGAATACGTTGAGTTAGAGGTCACTTACTGTAATAGCAATCCACTAGGATTAAGCGACCAATGGAGCTCAGTTAATTCAGCACAAGCAAATATGACTTAAAAATAGGATACATGAATAGTGTTGTCTATCTGACATTCTTTGAGTGTGTTCCTGTGTGTAGGTGGAATAGTGTCATGCCTATACAAAGACATTCCTTGCTTATAGAATATAGTTAATCTTTCATAATAGTAATAGAGATTTTATGTTTTAAATATAGTTTCAGCCCTTGATCATCACTAGACCATAGTAAATCAAGCTCTAGGTGTGAGAGATTTTCCTGGTTGGATATCTGGTGTCTACCTTGCTGTACTGTAGGTATAAGATTTCAAAACCATAAATTAATATCAATAGCAACTTTGAAATTGTTCATTTTAGTTAAAGTTACAACATATTATGATCAAATGCAAAGTTTCTTGAACCTGAAGCTTGAACCTGACCTACATTAATAGATCATCTTGCCTCTCACTTTAATATTTATGAATGGACAGAAACCATTACTCCTGAAGTACTATTTAGGCATTATAATTAAAGCAGGGATTTGGACCAGAAATAGACTTAGCATTTCAGTATTTTAGCAAGAACCACATCCTTAAAAAATAATCTAGCACAGTAAAATAAATAAGAAAAATGTGTTTATCCAATAACATGAATACATATGTATAGGGTGCTTCATAGGTTTTTTATTTAACCTGATCTGGTCTGATTTGAGAGTTCCTGATGCACAGCAAGATTTTATCATGCCTCCATTGAATAGTGCACATGTCTTCACTGTGGTTTCTGACTTACATGAACTAAGCATACAATCCATAGCATCAAACATAGCAAATTGAGAGGAACCTAAACACATCTCAGGAAAACCAATCTTCAAAATCAAACTACAGATCATGTTTTCTTTCTGCTGTTGGTACAACTCCTATATTACAAAACCTGCTGCATGTAAATGAAATCAAACTGTGACAATTACAAATGATTTAATCTTTTTAAATATAGAAGTGCAATATACAATATAAACATTCAGGTCTGTAGTCTGCCACCATAGTGCCAACTGCATTACTCTGCTCTGAGGAGAGCTGTGCTCAAGCAGGTCAGATTATTACTAGATGAACATTCTCTGCACTTCCAATGCTTGCCTTTAGAGGAGGGGGATTGGTTGTTTCCATATGCTTAGAAACTCTTTGACTCCTACAAACACTGCCGCAACTGGACCTTGCCCAACCAGAGAAGGTCACTGAGCAGATACCAGTAAGAATATGGACACTCACAATGCAGCTTTACAGAAATATGCATAGAATTTTTTTGTTATTCCTTTTAAATATCCATAATGAGATAAAGGCAATGCCAGCAAGGAAAAAACATCCTAAGGTTATGAGTAAGAACATTTAAGAGTAACATGACACAGACTCCTTAGTGTGATGCCTGCAGCAGCTCACCGGAGATCAGCAGCCCTGTCTTCTGAACACACTTTTTCTCTACCAGGTCTGGTAGGGGAGCCCGAGTTGTATTCTGGTGGCAGCTATGGCAAGCCGGGGCCACTCGCAGGCACTGAGGTTCAGGTTCACCGGATCTCTGCAGTCCTAGAGAATGGCCTGACTCCAATCCAGAGCAGACACAGAGTGAGAGAGACTCAAAGTGCCAGTTAGAACTCAAGAGGGAATACATCAAGCCTTGGTAGATTCAGGCAGGTGGCAAACACTTGACAGCAGTTTGATAAACGCATTTGATCAGGTGGGAATAATTGATAGGCAGCAGGAGTGTTTGGGAGTAAAAATAGCACACCTTAAACCAACAGTAAATGTACACTGTTTACTGTATATTAACAAGCTATCTCTCTCTCTCTCTCTCTATCTCTATCGCTCTCTCTCTACAGTATCTCTCTCTCTCTCTCTCTCACACACACACACTCTACAAGATTTGATTGTGAACATGAGGCAAAAAAGGCCAAGTGAACTGCACCAGCTGAAATGCTGCATTATAAGTGAAAAAATAAATACCTGGTGAATCATGCTGCACTAACTGGCAATCTGATGAATGTCGGTTTGTTGAATGCAAGGAGAACTAACAGCACAGTAAAAAAGCAAGGACAAAAGGTGAAGATCATAAAGACATGGTTTATAACCTGGGATTTTGACTTTTCTAAAAACCAAATCCACAGGTCAATCACTGAGACCCCTTGATTAAGAATACCTCCCACACGACATTATTCCTGTGTTCGGGTAATAATAGGGGCAGCTAATAATAGGGTACTCAATGTGGTACTGCTGTATGATGTTTGCACAGTCAACAGTGTCAAAGGAACCACCTCTCTCAGTGGTTTCAAGAAATTTAGTTCCTCACATTGAATCGGTGATGGAGGCTAATCTGATTACACCAGTCTGGTTATGCTGGATATGGATGTTTATAACTGTGAGGAGAAAGGAAGTTGGTAGAGAATGTAAGAAAGAGAACTGAATCAACTCTTTAGAGCAGTCAGTGAAGTGTTTGGTGTATTGGTGTAACCACCCTACTGTGTGACTAATTAATTATATACGCTGTTGCTCCAAGCTAAGGCATGACTCTAACAGAGAAAGATAATGATGAAGCTGTTATTGTATGTTGTATTTTCTTCTTCTGAAAGTGGACCAGTGTTTCCTGCCACTCTCCATATTCTATTACTTAGATTTAGTAATGAAAGACGTGTGATTCCCAACATGGGAATGAACAGGGGTGAAGTGGAAAGTGAAAAGCGGATAGTTTTCCTTCTGGTGCACACTGAATAATGTCATGATATACTGTAAATAAACCTATATACATGGGTTGGACAATGAACCTAGTTTTAGACCATAATAATTTATTAGTATGGCATATAGCCTCCTTTTGTGGCCAATATACTGTAGCATATATCCCCAGAGGGATTGTGAGTCATTCCTTTTGCAGAACAGTGGCCGGGTCACTATATGATCTTTGTGGAAGAAAATGTTTCCTGACTTGCTCCTCCTGTGTCTATTAGTACATTATCATCCTGATACATGGCACCTTCTTCAGGGTACAATGAATGAACCATTGAGTAAACGTGGTCCACCAAAATGGTTTGGTAGTCCTTGGCAGTGCCATTTAGCACAAGAAGTGGGGCATAATATTGCAGCCCAAACTATCACTGATCTACCTTCACACTAAATGCAACAGAACAGTTGGTGTTCTTCTTTGAGGTTTCTCCACACTGTAACTCTACAGCGTGACCAAAGGTTTAACTATAGCATCCAATCTCTTATGGGCAACTCTCATGGCTTGCACACTCATCAGATCTGAATATTATCTTCACCCCGTACATAGACAGGTGAAAAATGTAAATTTGGGCGAGCATGTCCTCTAGAAGCATTGTAGTGAATTAATCTATAGACATTGCATATCAGGGTAGATCCAAAGGATATAGGATTTCTCCTCTGGCCCATACGCTGAGTCTATATGGTATAGTATAGTATGGTGTTCTCTATCCTCTGAACCAATAAGCTCTTTGACTTTAAAGGCTGTCGATCCATCAACTTTCAATGGGGTAGTAGCTCTGGATACATGGTTGGGGTCAGATGAGACACAAGGTTTTCATAGCTATATATGGAATGTGGGTGCAATTCTGTATAAAGCTGGTATTTCTAATCAGTATGTTACTGGATTTGATTGCACTCCTCTTAAGTGGACCATTATGGCTTAGCCAGAATCTCTGACCAAGGCACAGCTGAGAGTGAGGACTGCAGCATGTGTCTTCATGAAGCATTTGTCTGTGCCCTGCTTACTGGAGTCATGTGTGCCTACAACTGTACATACTCATCTGCTGATTACTTATATTACTGAACTCCCACTATGACTTTAGCCCCACTGAGTATATCTTGATGGACTTTTAGACATCTAAGACTAGCTTTGTTCACTAACATTTATTTTCCACTAACCTTGCATGCATGGGTGTCCTGAGTTAGGAGACATGTCAGAGACAGTATTGGATGACAGTGTCTCTCATTGACTGGGGTATGTACTGTATGTTTTCTTTTGACCAGGACATCACCACTTCTACCTTAGATTAGCCCATCTCCATACCCCTTTCATTCAGCCTCTTAGGTCTTGGATATGTTCTGTATATACAGGATGATATATAGATTAAGGAACATTTCTTATTATCTCATTCAAAAACGCTTGACACACAGCGGGCATGTTAATGTGGCCATATGCCATTACACTCACTCACTCATTTTCTACCGCTTATCCGAACTACCTCGGGTCACGTGGAGCCTGTGCCTATCTCAGGCGTCATCGGGCATCAAGGCAGGATACACCCTGGATGGAGTGCCAACCCATCACAGGGCACACACACACACACACACACACTCTCATTCACTCACGTAATCACACACTACGGACAATTTTCCAGAGATGCCAATCAACCTACCATGCATGTCTTTGGACCGGGGGAGGAAACCAGAGTACCCAGAGGAAACCCCCAAGGCATGGGGAGAACATGCAAACTCCACACACACAAGGCGGAGGCGGGAATCAAACCCCGACCCTGGAGGTGTGAGGCGAACGTGCTAACCACTAAGCCACCTATGCCATTACAATTTATTGATATTTACTTGGTGTTGTTATAAATGCCATATTCCATTCAATGCTCTGCTCTCTCATGCCCTCTGATGTAGATCCATCCGTTTGAGGACCTGTTTTTAGTCTTTAAATAAGAAGCCGGCTGTGGCTGGTGAGGCAGAGGGATGGTCATACCCTTACACCAGTGCTGCTTGAATGTATGTTTGCATAGCCCTGGTTTCAGATACCAAGCGAGAGTAAGATTTGCAGATCTGGCTAAGAGGTCAGTTGCTTAAGTCTTAAGGATGATCGAAGTCCATTTGATTCAATGCACTTTGATCATTAACAGAAGCTCTTGTCTTGTACCTGCATGACTTTATGTTTTGCTGCCAAATTTTTGATTATTGCAAAAATTCATCAGTGTGCATGAGTACAGGTGTTCCTAATAAAGTAAACATTCCCAAATGGTACATTAAATAGTAAAACATTTTAACTATCTATTAAATGGCACTCACGATTCCCACAATTCAAATCATAAAATTCATATGAAATGTTGTTTAACCTGATCACGATTTAAAACTATGACAAGGCACATAAGATAGATATCTACCCAGCAATTACAGTCCAGAACAGGGGAATTTATTATGAACACTATTACAAGGTACAAACCTTGGTTTGTCAGGAAGGACAAGATATAAGAAGTCAATATTTAGTGTTAACATGATCTGGCAATGTTTTCCACACACAATTATGTAACATAATGTATGATACAACATGTTTAGCGTAACACTTGAAGCCAGGCCCCTTTGACTGAATAAGATAATTGTGTTTGTCATGTTCTGCTGCAGATAATCAAAGCAAATTAATAAAAAAAAATCTGTAATAAATCTTTTATATGTATTTGTGTTTATTTTGACCACCCACAGCATTTCACAGTTTAGAAAAGATATACACATATAGCATTTTATCAAACTGTGTTCTCTGTGCTACTGTATAAACCAACATCGAGTCTTCAGCCAATTTCACTAAAGTGCATAATTGTCTAATTGCTTAAAATCACTACTCTAAAATGACTGGTCTGGTCAATTAAATTAAATGACTGCATAAGGTTAAAGCTGCCATCTTCAACAAACCATGCATTTGAATGTTTGAAGTGTTATTATCGATCATTAGTGGTGCTGTGGTTGGAGTGGGGTTCTGACGATTGTGCCCTATTCATTCATTCATTCATCTTCTACCGCTTATCCGAACTACCTCGGGTCACGGGGAGCCTGTGCCTATCTCAGGCGTCATCGGGCATCAAGGCAGGATACACCCTGGACGGAGTGCCAACCCATCGCAGGGCACACACACACTCTCATTCACTCACGCAATCACACACTAGGGACAATTTTCCAGAGATGCCAATCAACCTACCATGCATGTCTTTGGACCGGGGGAGGAAACCGGAGTACCCGGAGGAAACCCCCGAGGCACGGGGAGAACATGCAAACTCCACACACACAAGGTGGAGGCTGGAATCGAACCCCGACCCTGGAGGTGTGAGGCGAAAGCACCCCATTGTGCCCTATTTTTCTCTTAAAATATACATATACTTACAATATTTTACATGAAACAAATACAAAACAAAAAAAAGGCTTGTTTTAGGTATCATGTTTTTATTAGATAGAATCGATATTTCATTTTATGACTTTAATTTATAAATAAGACATTAAGTAGAATTTTTAAGTATTATTAAGTAGAATTTCCCATTTTTTTAAGGCTTTGAAGTGGTTTGGTTCCTATCTAAAGGAAAGGAAATGTTCGGTTAAGATTGGAGATTGTCTTTCTGACACTGTGGACGTTTTGTGGGGGGTCCCTCAGGGATCTATTCTTGGACCAACCTTGTTCTCTCTGTATTTGTTGCCTCTGGGGTCTATCTTTAAATGCCACAATATTAATTACATCTATGCAGATGATTTGCAATTATATTTTTCTTTAGACAAGCGTGCTGCATGGGACAGCTTCAACATATGCTTGAATGAAGTGAAGGTATGGCTTGCGAGTAATTTCCTGCAATTAAATGAAAATAAAAGTGAGTTTATGGTTTTTGGAAACAAACAGTCTACGGGAAATCTGTTTGTGGGTGAGGATTTTGCTCTTAGCATAAATAGTTATGTTAGGAACCTGGGTGTCATTTTTGACAAAGAACTTTGTTTTGACCGACAGGTAAATGCTGTTGTGAAATCCTCCTTTTATCAGTTAAGAAAGTTGTCCAAGCTGAAATCTATTCTTTCCACAAAAGATTTAGAATCTGTTGTACATGCTTTTATTTCTACAAGGTTGGATTATTGTAATGCCCTATATCTGGGTTTGAATGTATCTCTCATAGCTCGCCTACAATATGTTCAAAATGCTGCTGCTAGGCTTTTAACTGGCACTAAGAAGAGGGAACACATAACACCTGTGTTAATTTCTTTACACTGGCTTCCAGTATTGTACAGTATAGGATAGAATATAAGGTCCTGATCACTTTGTATAAGGCCTTACATCAACAGGCTCCTGCTACATAAGAGCTATGTTGAGTCCATATAAATCTTCTCGCTCTTTGAGAGCAAATGAGCATATGTTGTTGTCCGTTCCGCAAACACGGTTGAGGAGGAGTGGAGATTGTGTATTCTCCGTGGCAGCTCCTGTGTTATGGAACGGGCTACCATTGTCTTTCAGCCCCCTCTTTGGGTAGTTTTAAAGGTCAATTGAAGACTTTTCTTTTTTTACAAGACTTTTGCTATAAGATTAGTATGTTTTCCTGAGTTACTGTGTATGGTATTTTTGCACTTTTATTATGATGTTAGTTTGATGTGTTTTATGATTATACTTTTTATGACTTATATAATGTTTTACCATGTAAAGCACTTTGGTCCATTGTTATGGTGTTGAAAGTGCTATACAAATAAATTTTGATTGATTGATTGATGCTGAGGTACAATAGACAGATGGTTGCTTTCTTTGTAAAGAACTGTGTTTGAGTAACTTTTTAGCTCATTGGCTTATAATTGTGTTTATAAAAGTGGTTCAGTATATATACACTATATAGACAAACGTATCTGGACACCTGACCATCACACCCGATCCCAACAGCCACTCTACAAAACCTAGTGAAAAGCTTTCCTTAAATGGATGTTATTATAATAGCAAAGTGGGGACTAGCTCCACTAGCTCCACTAATTGACTAGCTGTCAATTGTTTTTGAATGGAATGTTCAGCAATCATCTGGTGTCCAGATACATTTGCCCAAATAAGTGTACATTTGACTGGTGTTTGTATGTTTAGAGAAAAATGTGCCATTTTATGTATTTTAACTGTAATGAAAGAAATGCAATAATTAGATCATAACAAGAGCTGTGTTTAACCATGCAATGCCATACAATGCATTTATACAACAAGCATACAACAAAATTAAATTGGGAATTCTTTTTTTTTTAGTGCTTATATTTATATTTAGTGCTAAGTGCACATGACTAAACTCATGTTCTCAGTTTCCTTTAGCAATCTCATCTCTTCTAAAATGTTTAGAAGAGGTTAAATTATGGCTGGCACAAAATTTTATGTTTTTAAATGAAGAAAAGACTGAGGTAATAATGTTTAGCCCAAATGAGAACTCTCAGTCCTCAAGCATCAACCTAGAGAGTTTATCTGTTTTTAGATCTTCACAGGTGCAGAATCTTGGCATCTTTATTGATCAGCACTTAAAATTTGACAAACACATCTCGTCTATTATTGGGTCTAGCTCTTACCAACTGCGGATTCTCTCCAAAATTAAACACTTTCTTACGCCTAAGACTTTAGAAATGGCTGTTCATGCGTTTATAACCTCTCGCTTAGATTACTGTAACTCTTTATATTGCGGTATATCTAAAACTCAGATTACCCGGCTGCCAGATTTCTCTCTAGTTGTCGCAAACATGAACACATCACTCCCATTCTCAAATCTCTACACTGGCTGCCGATTTCTCAGAGAATAGATTTTAAGATTCTTCTCTTTGTCTATAAGTCTCTCCATAATACCGCTTCTCTCTACTTATCTGAACTTCTTCATCCCTACTCTCCTATTAGAAGTCTTCACTCATCTGACCAGGCCATGTTGGTGGTTCCTCGTGTATGGCTCAAGCGTAGAGGAGAGCGTGCCTTTTCTGTGGCCGGTCCTAGACTATGGAACTCCCTGCCACTAGAGATTAGGACGGCACCCACCATTTCTAGTTTTAAGTCCATGCTAAAGACCCACTTATTTTCTTTATCCTTTTCATGATTGCCCAGGGGTTTATGTCTGTTTATATCTGGTTTATGGTTTATATTTAATTCACTTTCTTTTAAACTGGTTATTTTATTTATATATATATATATATATATATATATATATATATATATATATATATATATATATATATATATATATATATATATATATTACTAATTCTTATTTTAGTTTCTTGAACTACTTTGTGTATGTGTGTATTTTTAAGTGTACAGTATGTGAAATGTCAAACGCATGGTGAAGCACTTTGGTCAGCTGTGTGGCTGTTTGTAAATGTGCTATACAAATAAAGTTGAACTTGAACTTGAACTTCTACCCCTGATAATTTACTGCTGGCTGGAGTCTCGTCGCCCGGTGGTCACCTTGCCAGAGATTGATCTGCATGATCAGCCAGTGTCTCATGGGATTGTTGTGGATGGAGACACCCAGAGCCTGTCATGCCTTCTTTAACCCTCTGAAGTCTGAGGGTATTTTTAGGGCCTGGAGAAGTTTTGTCATACCCTGACATTTGTGCTTTTTTCAGTGACTTATAAAGACATAAATGGCTAAAGTCTAATATCACTGTAATCAGCACAAACTGGACTACAATACTATGTGAGCAGCATGTATGTACATGATTGTGTTTTTGAGAAAACAATGTTTATGCGTGGATAGTGAAAAATGAAATATTTTAAATCACTTGAATAAGGCCATAAAACACATACAGAACATCGGTTCACAAGACTTTTGAGAACTGGATCTTGTAGCCTAGAGTTTTTGCTTCAAAATTATGTGAAAATCATCTTGTTTACTCGCTCACAGAAAACAATATATTGATTTAAATTTTCTAAGACACTTTTTGTTTGTAAAGGGCATATGCGAGTAGGCGTCAACTATCATGAATATTAATGTGATTCTCACCTGAGAAGACAAAGGCCTGCATAATGAGCTGCATAATGAAACGCAATGTGAATTTTCTGTTTGTAGTTTATTTAGAATATTTAACTATCACACAAAATCACTTTAGAAGTTAGTAATAACACAGAAGACACAATCAGGAAGCCCACTAACCTACTCTGTCACATAGTACCCAGAATTGAACAGTTATACATCTTTGTGCCACTCTAGGAAACAGTTCCTTTTCAGCTGAACACACAAGTGAACATCACATGCCTGGCATTTCCAAGTAGTGTCCTGCCTCTTACCATGCTTTGCTTTGCAAAGCACACAGGTCCAGATTTCATGTTCTGAGTCATTCCTGTGTCTCGGGGGCATGTACGTGATTACCTGAATCACCTCAGTTCATTTCCATAAGAACAGCGCGCTCAGAGGGAGGCGGGAACTGTTATTATCTGTAATTAGGCGAAACAGGAGAAACCGGACCACTCCTTACTCCTTCATACAGATTACATAAAAATAGATTATTTGTTTTTGACTTGAATTTGTTTATTTAAAAGTAGACATTTCAAGCTTTCTATGAATATATTTATCTCGTATTTGAGGCAAGTATTCGCTGAGATTCTTAACTCTGGTTCACTAGGTTACATACTTAAGATACCATGAGTCTAAAACATTGTTCAAGTGTTGTTGTTTTTTTGTTTTGTTTTTTATAAACATATATGCAACAAACAAGGAAGGAAGTGCTAGTTGAAATGTTTCCTGAATGAGTAGGTCTTCAACCATCGTTTGAAAATAGCCATTGATTCAGCTGTCCGGACCCCTAGGGGAAGTTCATTCCACCACCTTTGTGACAGAATAGAAAAGAGTCTTGTTGTATACTAGAGATGGTGGAACCAGTCAAGCAGTGCTATTAGCTCTGAAGGAGCGAGGTGCAGTGCAAGGAGTGATGAGGGCTTTGAGGTAAGAGAGCTGGTCCATTTTTGGCTTTGTAGGCCAGCATCAGTGTTTTGAATCTGATGCGTGCAGCTACCGGAAGCCAGTGGAGGGATCGCAGCAGCAGGGTGGTGTGCGAAAAGTTAGGCAGGTTGAAAACAAGCCATGCAGCTGCATTTTGGATCATTTGCAGAGGACAAATTGTGTTCATAGGGAGACCTGAGGGTGGACAAGAGAGTCTTGTGGTTGACTGTATCAAACGCTGCTGAAATGTCAATGAGGATAAGGGCGGATGACTGATCTGGTTTGGCTGATCTAGCAACATGTATTCTCAGAGACATCCGAAAGGAATGTTTCTGTAGAATGAGTTGCTTTAAAGACAGACTGGTTGGGATCTTGGAGGTTGTTCTGTGATAGAGATAGACAGACAGTTCCGCCTGATAGAGATAGACAGACAGTTGATTATAGACAATGCGTTCAAGAATCCAGAGCAGGTTTCTTTCACACTTTCTCTCAGGTCTCTTGAAAGTAGTTCATACCTGGCCAGATGCTATGGATCTATTGATGATAGTGGTAATGAAGGGCAGAAGGTCTTGTGAGATGGTCTGGAGCATAGTGGAAGGGAGTGGATCCAAGTGGTAGGATTGCAGGACTGGAGGAGTTGTAAAATCTCTTCTGCTGCTACAGTTGAGAAATGCGACAGCGAAGGAGTGTGGGAATCCAGACTGTGAGATGGAATTGCAGTCGGGGCAGAATAGAAGGTCATATCCTCTCAGGATACTTTTCCTTGCCGCCATCACCTCTGGCTTGCTCATTAGGTATAGGGATAGATATATAGTATTTTAAATTTTAAGTTAATCTTTTTTTAATTAATTTTGAACTTTAATTGTATATATTCATTTCTTCTTCTTCTTCTTCTTCTTCTTATTATTATTATTATTATTAATATTAATATTATTATAAATGTATTTCTTTTTCTCTCTCTTCTGTTTCCATACTTCTGTAAAGCTGCCTTGAGACAATGGGAAATTTTTAAAAGCTCTATACAAATAAAGTGAATCGAATTGAATCGAATCGAATCGAGTCGAAGTGAATGTTGCTTATCCACTTATGGTACGGTGTAGTGACAGCTGTAATTGTCGCACGAGGTCACTACCAAATGTACCCTACTAAGTGCAGTACACGTTGTTGGTGACTCTCTGCACTACGTAGTGCGCTAAGGGACCAATTAGGGAGTCGTTTGGGATTCGGCTCAAGCGCGCTTTAAAGCACATACGGAAAGGCGGAATGACGTGAAATCAGGTGGAGAGAAAATCGCCTTTAGACCGACGGAGCGATGTCGCAGACGTTCGGCGGACCTTCGCGTTAACAAAGTAACCCGTTTTAAAACGGAAACTGTATCGAAAACAACATTATAATAAGCTTTTATTAGATTATAGGCAGTAGGTAATGTCTTAGAGAGGGTTTGTTTTGCCTGAAATAACCTCGGAGCGTCTTTTTGGATAAACGGAGACGTTTGTGATTTTCGGATGAAGTGAATAAGACTTGAGACTTAAGACGCCTCACGTTCTGAGAGGTAAGAGCCACTTCCGGCTATTTCCCATGCAGTTTGGAGTAAAGTTCGTGTGTTTCTACATGACACGGTGTTTATTAATGTATTAGTGCTGTTTAAAAGTTTTTTTGACTATTAATTAATTTGTATCACGTGCATTTGTGTCATATTAGGCTTTAACATACGCGTCGGTTTCTAAAAATAGTGACCTGTCAACACAATATCCAGTTTGTTAGATAAGCAATTGTTATAGCGTCCCTTTATAATAAATCCATTAATTAAGTTATGTGTAGATGTGCGCGTGTGCGTGTGTGTGTGTGTGTGTGTGTGTGTGTGTGCGCGCGGACTGTGTGGTCTCATCTGTTCCATATAAGAACATGAGTGGTATCTAGTGCAAGCTTGTGTAGGACTACAGTATGATCCTGGATCTGCCCTTTATTGTATATTACTGAAAGCTTCAGAGGATCCTGAAAGTGCAAAAAAAAGCCCATTTTCATGATGATTCCATTTACCTTGATCACCTGAATACGTGGAAATGACATATCCAGGTGATATGTATAGCTTGTAGTGTAGTGTCAACATGGCGAAAAATGTTACATGGGAAAATTATGAATCAAGGGATCATAATGCATGGTAATGGATTCTAATGCATGGTAAGGGATCATAATGCATGGGATCATAATGCATGGTAAGGGATCATAATGCATGGTAAGGTTTCATAATGCATGGGAAGTGTTTCATAATGCATGGGAAGTGTATCATTATGCATGGGAAGTGTATCATTATGCATGGGAAGTGTATCATAATGCATGGGAAGTGTATCATAATGCATGGGAAGTGTATCATAATGCAGGGTAAGGGATCATAATGCATGGAGACTGGTGTCTGGTAGGAAAAGACTTTTGTAAGGAATTATGTAAAAACTTAAGTTGTAGATTTTGCATGAGGTTTTACGCTTTCAACCCCTTCCAGGTTCTGAAATTGTTTGCGGTGGCTCATCCAGCCCAACGTATCAGATCTAGAAAGATCATGATTTAATTACAAATATCACTATTATTAATTACTGGGCTACGTCAGAATCACATTTAACACATTGCAGCATATTACAAGAGCAAATAAGGCTTTATGAATTAGAAGGAGAATAAAAAATCACATTTTTTTGGATTCCTCGCCTTATGCCCATTGTTGTGATTTGTTCTAGAGCCTGATCAGGATAAAACCGTGACTGATAATTAATGAACGAACATCAATGTAGGGGTGCAGCAATGTACATTTGCATTCTAGTAAAAGTTTAATGGTAACAAATCAAGCAAAATGATTTGAGTCAAAAATGTATAGTACAGTGTTATTTAAGTGAATAAGAGAACATCCAAATAAAACTAGTGAGCAAACTATTGATGCCAAGCTGGCTAAGGCATTTCATCTCTTGGATGAAATATATATCTCATATATAGTACAGCTTGGGAAAGGCACTATATAAATTACATATTATTATTATTATTTATTATTATTATTACATGAACCCTTTCAGTCACCTCTTATTTTTATTCTGGCTGATTGTTTCCATTACCATACATAAGCCTTTGAGGTAAACTCGATTAAGAATTTTCCTGTGCTTGTACAGAAACTTATCAGCATTGTAGTTATTTAGTATAGGCAGCAAAATCCAGAAGCATGTAGATGTGTTAAGCTGGGCTTCATGTGTATAATATTCTCAAACCTTGTTGCTTGTTGCTCTTTGCATGGCCTATTGATTCAAATGTTTTGCTCTTTCAAGGTGACGAATTGCTCTGGTATTCTCCTGACACTGTTTTATTGAATCCTTAATAGCTGAAATAAGACCGATGATTAAAAACAATGAGAAACAACGTTCAGCTGAACACCAACTGAGCAGTGTTTAATTCAATTTAGTCAGATATGTATGCTGTCAGACAGGAACTATGTTGTTTAGCCCAAGTTGTTAACCACTTTGGTGGATGTTTCTACCAAGAATTTCCTGTTTATTTTTCTCAAACTTTTACACTCCACCCAGCTTTACCAGGGTTATTTAATAAAACAATATAAATACCCAGAAAGACCCATGTAACCAGGGTTAAAATTGTTTGGGTTAAAAATCTTTTCTCTCATTCCGAACACCGCCACATCCCCAATTACAAAAGGGTGTGCAAACTTATGCAACCAGGCTATTCTGATTATTTAATTTTCCCCAAAGCTTTTCTGATTGTTTTTCTTTTAATTTCACATTCAGGATGAAAAGAAAATCCTTTTTTTTTATGGTTTAATACTTGTTTATTTTTTTAAACTGCCATATTAACAGGGGTGTGTAACAGATCCATTGTGGTTTTAGATGTCCGCATCAACATTGTGGCTTTTGTTGACATTTCTTGTGGTACTGTAGATGTCATGTGATAGTGATCCAGTGGCTGAGAACTGGCAAGACCAAAACACAGAAACTGCGTAGCCAGTTCTTAATTGTTTTCTTAATTATGTGGCCTGCCTAAAACCTAAAATTTAGAGAATTCTGATTCAGTTGCTGCACTTTGGTCAGTAAGTCCTAATACTTAATAATAATCAGTGGCCATGAATTTGGTCTGCTCTTGAACTTGATGACTCTGTTCTCACCTGCAAGAAAGGAGGAAAGCAAACCAGTGAAAAAATAGCAGTGCGGTTTTTTTAATGGTGGTCTAATAAACATCCACTTGTGTTTGGATGGTAGCTGCTTCAAGTCCCCAGGCAACCAATATGTTCAGCCAGAAGGATATTAAATTTTTCGGGTGTTCAGACCTCAGCTAGTTAAAAACTAGCAACAATTTCTGCTCTCTTATTTATCTACAAAAACAGCCCTAGGTTACTATCTTGGTTCAAGGCTGTACTGCATGTTCACACATGATTGTACAGCTGCTAATGTCACCAACTGGTGCTTTCACATTTGTGCATTAAATAAAGCATTCAGGTGAGAGGTGAAGATCTGGACTTAAATGTTAACAAGGATAAAAACCTCTGTCTGGGATCTGTTCCAGGAACAGGCTTTGAAAAATTCCATGCTGAATGATCCAATTTATGCTCCTACAGATTTGTTAGTTCTGGAAAAAAACAAAAAAAGATTGTTGGTTAAATCAAGCACAGTAATGGATTGGGGATGTGCACAGTGAACTTTAAAAGCACTCTTCAGTGAAGCTCTGAAAATGTAATCAATTATGGCTCGCAGCCAAAAAAAGTCACATGTAATGTTCCACATTTTCTTTTCAGCAAGAGAGCAAAAAGATGTGCGATTTATTACAAATTCTAACAATACAGATATAGAAAAAACAGGAAATGCTTAAGATTATCATGTACTAGAATTAGTACATCATATCTAGCGTTCAGTATTTTTTAAGTGGGATGTAACTCCACCCGGTTACCAAACAAACTTATATAAACACAATTTAAACAAATAAGCTTTAAGCAGTAGCCTGTGTTTTCTGATCCGAAAAACGGATCATGGCATAACGAGTACTTTACTTTATAACCATAAGATACAATACGAGGTCCAGAAAATGACCGTGGCTTACCAGCACCACATTTCACTCCAGAGGAGCAGACTAAAGTCCAGTCAACAATTAATAGCTGATTCAAAATTTTAAAGCACTGTCATACATCTTATCTTATAAATCATATATGGGTGTGACATAAACTGCAAAACAATGCTGTAAAAATGCAGTAGAAATATATATATGTAGCAAATATATTTTACCTCATTTCCACGTTGATTGAAATGGAACACATTTTGGTGTATGTGGTTTCTACAAAAAACAGCAATTACTGTTTGCTGCATTTTCACTGGCGGCAGCAGTGCATTTTAAGACCCAACGAGACACCTGGGTGAAAGATCAGAGCCAGCACTGATGGGGAAAACATATTTATTTCTGGGGCGATGCACAACTCGCGAGTCACCTGCGAGTGACGTACTTTCGTTTTTGGGAGGAGTATAGCGCTGACGTATGTGGCTTGAACAACCACATGCATTTACACCTGTCCAGTTTCATCTGAAACGCGTCCCAGACCACCTCCTGAAGTGGTGTGAACCATCGGATTTATATCCGTCTCGAAACCGTTTCGGAGAGCATTTACACCTGGTCTTTTTACGATCGGATAGCTATCGGATCACAGAAAACACATGAAGTGACCAGGTGTAAAAAGCCCCTAAAAGTCTGAGACAACATTTAAATTATTTTTTTTTAATGTTTAACAAAACGTTAAGCAAATGTGTGATATCGAGCAGGTTAAGTGCTTTGTACGAAAAGGTCAGATTTTCCTCAGGTCTAATCTCTTCTATTGGAGCATGTGTTTTGATGACACTCTGACCATCAGGACCATGAGGTTTTATACAAACATGTAAAGTCCGTATCGGCAAAAAAAAAAAAAGAGGACCAAATGCTCAGAAACTTATCAGAAATATCAATAATGCAATAAAAATCATTGTATTAAATTTGAAAATCCTGCAAAATAGAAGCATTTTCTCTAAAGGTCTCAGTTTTGGCCCCCACAGTGTCACTGAGGAAAAAGAAACATCAATACTTACTGTGAGGAAGGGTTTAAACAGACATTTATATTTAGACCTTGTCTAAATATTTGACATTTATTTATAAGGACACATGGTAGAGAGACAACACATGCCTGGTTCACAGGCTAAAAGCTTTTCCTTCACGTGCTGTATAAAGAAACAAATTTGTTTATTAAATCTAGGGTTCACATTAAAATGCAGAAATAATATAGAGTTTTTTTGTTTGTTTTTTTTTTGTTGTTTTTATAATAAATACATTATCAAGAATATTATCCTTTTGAGGGGGCACGGTGGTGGCTTAGTGGTTAGCGTGTTTGCCTCACACCTCCAGGGTCAGGGTTCGAGTCCCGCCTCCACCTTGTGTGTGTGGAGTTTGCATGTTCTCCCCGTGCCTCGGAGGTTTCCTCCGGGTACTCCGGTTTCCTCCCCCGGTCCAAAGACATGCATGGTAGGTTGATTGGCATCTCTGGAAAATTGTCCGTAGTGTGTGATTGCATGAGTGAATGAGAGTGTGTGTGTGTGTGTTCCCTGCGATGGGTTGGCACTCCTTCCAGGGTGTATCCTGCCTTGATGCCCGATGACGCCTGAGATAGGCACAGGCTCCCCTTGACCCGAGTTAATTCGGATAAGCGGTAGAAAATGAATGAATGAATTGTCCTTTTGAGAGAATAAAAGCACAACAGCGTCTTATGTTCACACTATTATGATCATTTCCTTGGTAAATAACACCAAGTATTTATGACTCGGGCTGATCTTGTGCATGGAAAGCCTTTTCAATGTATTTTCTACGTTCTCTATACATTAAAACTACATAAAGGATTTAGGTTTTGGGGTTTTTTTTCTTTCATACGTCTCATGTCAGGTTGAACCTACTGTATGACCCTCACCTCAAAGGCAATTAGGCACAAAGCGGATTAGGGTTTGGATTTGACGTTTGGCTTCATGGAGCCTTTGTGTGACTGTCAAGCTTATAAAATTATAAAAGGAACATTTTAACAGCTGCTGTTCTTCCGTTCTAAGAGCTGCTTTGACGTGGTGATTACATATGACACAGAAGAAAAATTCAACCAGACAGAAGCTCCATGTGCTTGCTTTAGCACACAAAATTGCTCAAGGTTGAATTCCTGTTTTGTTCAATGTCTCATCTCCTTTTTATCTGGTTCACATAAAGAAGAAGAATACGATGAAGGAGCAGAGAGAAACGATAAGAAGGTGCAGACAGGGATTTTTTTTTTTTCCACCTTGTGTTCGATCATGTGTGTGTAAGATGAACCTAAAGGTACTGTAGATTTTTATGAAGGCTGCTGGATTACACTGGGTTTTCTTTGTATTATTAGGGCCCGAGGTGGATTTTTTGTCAGCTGCATGCGGTAAACTTTTAAATACTCCTCTTAGGGGATTCATGCAGACCAGACTTAGCCACCATGATGCAGAGATATTGGAGATGCAAAATTGCGAACGGATTTTTGATATCTCAAACACTGTTGCCATGGCATCGTGTCAAAGTTTACTTTTATTTCAGGCATATTTAAGGCTTTTGGCGTGCTTAGATTAACTTGAAATTTGACACATACATCACATTTGTCGGCTGTTAAGTGTGGACAAAAAGGTCAGACGAAGGTGTGTCTCTTAAGTGGCTCACTAGCGCCCCCGTTTGTCTAAAATGTGGGGTTTCATTTACCTACAATCCCCAAATGGGTCAGTAACAACATAAAATAGTCGACTGATATTTACCCACTTGATGCACTTGCCCACCGTGCATTGTTTTCTGGGAGGCACCGTATAGCGATAAACAAACGTGCGAGGGCCCTGCCATCGCTGTGGCATCACAGGGTATTTCAAGCGCAGCTTCTGAATCACAGCTGAATCTCTAACGTGTACAGAGAGAACTTCTGGATGTTTTTTTTTTAACACCTCAGACTTGTGTAAAGCAAAATGAGTCATATGGACCTAATCCTAAAATGATTTTTAAAGAAACCATGTATTCCATATTCAAAAAATGCAAAAGACAATTCAGGGATTATTCAAAAAGGCCAATCTTATGACAGAAGAAGACGCCAACACAACAAATAATCCAGACTTGAAGAGGACAAATTCATATTATTTTACTAGGAGTTACTCTTAGTATTGAGAGCATGTAGGCTGTTAATTACCAAGCAACATCTGAGAATAATTAGCGGATATAACCACTCAAAATAGCTTATGTTGTGTGACAAGGTTTACGCTATACCACAACACCCCTGAACACTCGAATCAGATTAGTGCTGGATTTGCTATGAGTACAGATTTGACATAAATAATAATCAGTGGAAACCTGTGAAACTTACAACATGTTCTATTATTGTTTCCATAATAACGGTTAAGGTACTTGTGTGACTGATGCTCCAAATCATCCCACTACTAGTGAGCCTGTATGTCTGTTTCGCTTCACTGTGTATTGTACCAGCTATTTTTGGTTCAAATGACAATTAAACCACTTGAGATGATGATGATGATGATGATGTTGGCACAGAGCTGAGAAGTGATGAGGGAGGAAATTTCTTACTGCGCTTAATGTAACTGAATGTAACTTAAGCCTCACCGCACAAGTGATCGTTGGCGTCTCGCAAAGAGGCAACAGTCTTCAGCTTAAATAGATTTTTCAATTTTTTAATATAAAAAACATGCATTTGACCTTTTGGATTCATATTTGAACGCTTTATTACTTTGCTGTTTATCTGGTGCATAAACCAAAGTACTAAAGCATTCATATATTACCGATTATCATTAAGTCGTGCCTATATTTTTACTCAGATTCTTGAACTGCTGTTTGTAATAAGTGGCCTTGAGTGGTTTTAATATGGTTCAGCTCTCAGTGCAAGCAAAAAGGTTAATGCTTGGTACAGCTTTGGAGGCTTTGTATTAAAACCACTGACCTGTGAAGGGAGTTATTATCTCATTACATTGGCACCCCTTAATGAGTGAGAGATATTACACAGTAAAATGAACAGGCAGTTCTCAAAACTTGTGTTGGACGAAGATAAAATAGGCAAATGTGTGGATCTGAGCAACGTAAAGGCCAGGGTGTAATGGCTAGGCAGCTGAGTCAGATTTGTGTAGGTCTTGTATACATCTTTGGTACTAACCCCTGCAACACTAACAGCCCACAAGTATCATTAAGTGAGTCATTAAGTTGGATAACTGTATGTCTGTATAAAGAACGTGTGTGTGTGTGTGTGTGTGTGTGTGTGTGTGCATAAAAACAAATAAATAAAACCATGAAACTCATTAGAAAAGACTGGGCTTCACTGCTGTCAGCCAAGAACAGAAACCTAAAGCTACAACGAGCAAATGATCACCAAATCTTGACCGTTAAAGACACTAAAATGGCACAGGTTCCTGGTTCTTTTCCTGGGTCTGTGCCCATTGTAATCTGACACCTGTTTTTTGGCTGGCAGAAGAGGAACAGAAGTAGAAACCTACAGTATGTGGTCTTCTGCCCACCTCAACTGGGAGTTGCTTTTTTTGCTCTCCATTGTTTAAAAGAGGGATTGAGGTAGTGTAGACCTCATTCTTGCTTTTTTTTCGGTCTCTAATCTGTGTCACAATCAATGCGTTTCCACCTACAGAACTGTGACTCACTTAATGTTTTGTGCTTTGTTTCTCACACCCTTATGTGTAAATCCCAAGTGCACAGCATTTTATAGGAAAAACTTGATCCAGTTGGTTTAGCACCATCACTCACGCCACTGTACAAACAATTACTCTAAGGTGTTGCCCTTGTCTGCATTTGATTATGACTTGCCTAAGAAATTTAGTGCATTATTTAAATGAATGGTAGAAGATGATTAGTTTTAGTGTCAAGCGTATGGCAAAGCGTATTTTCATTGCAATTTTAACATTGCTCTAATGATTATATAAACTAAACGTGTTTTCAGGTGTGTTTATAAAGTTTAAAGTAGTCTTTAATTTTTTCTGACATTCTTTTCAATGCTCACACTTTTGTAAACATTCTCTGGTATGGCACTCCTGCCGAAGCCATAATGCGCTGCTCATTAAATGAGCATTGAAGGGTATTGAAACAAATGAAAGCAACCACACACACACACACACACACACACACACGCACTCTCTCTGAAAGTATTTTTCTGCAAATGCTCCATGGTTACTCGGACATGGTGTGTATGAATCATGAGTCGCACCTCAAGCTCCCATCTCTGGTCAGAATGAATGAATGTGCTGGTGGGCTCAGGAAAACCAACAGGCCTGGAAGGCCACAGGTGAAGAAAAACTCTGCATAACACTTGGCCAGATAAAGAAGTTCCTCCAGGAGGTAGGCGTATCTGGGTCAAAGTGAAAAATTAAGAGAAGCCAACACCAGAGTAAATACTGAGGGTTTATACCACTGGAAAGCGTAAAAAAAATGAAGAATGCAGATTGGATTTTGCCCAAAAATAATAATAATTATAATAACATCTTGATGGGAATGATGGGAAAACATCCTGTGGACAGATAACACAAAGAATAATGAAGAGACAAGTATGGAGAAGCGAAGGAACTGATCTGAAGTATACCGCTTCATCTTATAATGTGCACATGTATGGTTGCCAATGACCCTGTTACTGTTTTTTTTTTCTACACATATGTTTATATCTGTTTATATTTTCAAAGTAAGTAAATCATGATCTCAATCCTGTTTCAGCTCTCTGAGATGCTTTAAGTGCTTGTTCATTACCATGTAAAATATGAAGGCATTATCTTCAACCACCAAATTTCTGTTTTCTGTAATGTTCTCCATCAGAAGGAAGAACACGCGTCTCTCACTGAAAGCCAAAAATAATTCATTTGTTTATACCGATTAGTCAATTTCCATTCTGCCAACAGACTAGAACACCAGACTGTGCTGCGAAAAAGGGTTAAGACGAAGAAGTAAAATGTTGTGGCCAGAATCCAGGTGAGCATGCATTTCATAGCACAGCAAAGCTCACCTATATGTATGTTTCTTTTTCTTTTTTTTCCCCCTTTCTCTCAGGACTTACTGGTGTTTGCTAAGCGATGCTGCGGCTAATGCTCCTCTTACTTTACTGGTGGAGCCATGCCGGAGCTTCCCCACAGTCCTCACACTCCGCAGCCCATCAGGGAGGTGAGTCAGGCCAAGGTCAGAGCACAGCTTTTTACAGTCCTCATGCCTCACATTGCTTTAGTGAAAGCACATGTTTTGAAGTTACTGAGTTAGACACATAATGGAGCTGCTGTTTTCTCCAATTGGAGATAATGGCTCTCAGTGTTGTTCACTGGAGACCCGGGGCTTTAGAAATGTCTTTGGAGTTCTTCCATACTGGAAAACCTTGATGTACTTCAATGCCTTATCATCTCTTGTCAAATTATATTTGATTGTGAAATAGCGTAATGATTCCTGAGGCGTTTTTTGTCTAATTCTCACTGAGGCCAGTTGATGCTGGATCATTTTCTTCAACAAGGTTGTCTTTGTTGCCTATAACATTTAGTCTAAAGATCAGTTCACACATGCAAAAATAGAAGAAATACTTTTCTTAGCACCGGACTGAATAATATTTTTTGGAACATATTGTCAGATGACCGAATTGTTAACAAAGAAGCTGTTTAAGATTCAAAATGTATTTTTGTTCCTTTCGGAATACCAGAATTATAACATTTTAGCAAAGCAGTCAGAAATTCATATTACTCTCTGCCCCGCATCAGTCTTCACATCACTGTGTATCATTGTGCATCATGTTAGTCATGTTTAAAGTTTGTCTATCTAATATATGTCCTACTATATGCAATATTCTTGAGAAAGACTCGTCTATTTTTAATATACTGACTTTTTTGTAATATTCATCCTGTCAGGCCAAAATGATGATTCGAAACTCTGTGACAATTTCAAAAAAAATTAAAAGAATAGAAAAACAAAAGGAAAACTGCTTGATAATTACGGGTCATTCTGGCCTGCACTGAACATAGTACTGAAAGCATAACTGCTTCTTTATGACTCACAATCTTACTCACACACACATGCGCACACAAAATGTGCTTCTAATTTAATTTCCTGCAGCTGGCATCTGTGTTCGTCATAAGCTTATAGGAATGTGTGTCTGCAGTCCTTCACCGTGGCTAGTATTAATACATCTGTCAGTCTTCAGTATTGTGGTACTCTTAAATGCTCGGTGTGAAGAGATTCAACCTGAACCTGAAAAACTGCTTTCATATCTATTTACGCATGATGGAAAAATGAACACACCTCATTCATCACTGCCAGTTAGACGTATCAAGGGATCATTTCTTGAGTCTAGTCAAATACATTTTCTGCCTTACCAGGCCAAGGTTTTATGCATTTGAATCAGGACCGACCCAGACAGAAGAATCAGATAACCAAGATGACGTTTGAAATCACTGTCAAAGATTTTACAACAAATGTGTTGACTTTGGCTCCAGTAATGCACATAGCACTGCTTACGTTTTTAAGCATAGTGCTAAAGCTGAGCAGCTAGCAGCAGTCACATCATCAACAAATGCAAGAGTAACAGTGCTGTTAGCAGTCACATGTGCTTCAGGACATGAGCATTTATTTCTCTTTTCAATTTTCGCTTCTTTCTAGAACGGAATGCTTAAAATGAGCAAGAAAATGTAAAGCATAAAAATAGTGAAATATGTCTAGATTAGCTATGGGATTAAAGTTCTTGTAATCTGTTTATGGGAAATATTAGATCATTGTAAATATATTCAAAATATTTGAACCTGATAAAATTCACTTTTGCTTGTGACCTTTTCAAGCTTCAGGCAGTCATCGTGAGTTTCCGTTTATATTTTCACCATCATTGCATTTTAACTGATGTTGTTCGAGAAATGATCTCAAAGTCTTTAAAAGCACCAGGCTTCATAATGAGGCTAAATCTGTTTTGATGAATTGTTCCCGACAGATTGGTGCTAGCATTAGCTAGCAAGTCTTAAGCAGTGGATTAAGGAAATTGGCTTGACAACAAGAGCAGTTAGAAACCCAAATGTTTGGCCATATGCTGAAATCCTACTTTGATTGGTGGATTAGAAAAATGCTTCCTTGTGTTAGAATAATCAGGTTGCAGATCAGTGAGCTGCTATGATGCCAAATGTTTGAAGATACTTAAAATGTGTGGCTATGAGGTTTCATATATATGATAATGAAGAACTATTTAACATTTTTGAAAAGTTATCGCTTGTTGTTAATTAAACACAGTTGTTTCATTTTAATCTGGTCGGATCAGGCAGTTCTGAATGAAACGAATGGGTTTCCACACTTCAGATCATCGTTTGCAACTGACCTTTTCAGCAGTTCTCACGTCTGCAAGCTGATTTGTCTCATTATTTCTGCAGATGGCCTAAAGCCACACATATATTACTGCCGCTCTCCGAACATGGAAACCTTTACTTGCTGGTGGCATCCCCTTGACAACGGTCTCCAGGGAGATGACAACCTCACCCACAGGCTCTTCTACACCCTTGGGTAAGGCTGGGTAAAATGTTTAATGTTTGGTCTTGGAAGCATTATGTTCTGCCCTTTAATCTTGCAATTAAGGTAAAGCTCTAAAACATTTGCTAGACACTGGTATAGTCACATGTATAGTATAATATTGACAGTTATTGTTCTTAGCTTTCTCCCACAGTATTCATGAAACAGTGAATATGAGCGGACCTTACTTTTTAGCCCTTTAAAGGTATAAAAAAAAATTAATTGGACATTTGGCTACTCAGCTGTGTGTTCATTCGCTCTTATTTCACTTAGACATAAGCAGCTCCAAGATCTACCAAACCACCATGAGGCTGAAAAATCTAAACGCTTGCATTGTTTGGACCTGAGTGTATATCTGTACTTGTTCACACTGGCTAGCAATTTCAGTGATAATGTCCTTACATCCTTACATTCAGACCTTGTATTCACTCGCTAGTAATCTAAATAAATACTGCAGTTTATTTTATAAATGCCTAGATGGACCACAAATGGTTTAATACACCACCTGAAAGTATGACTTCTCTGTATATGCAGATGATGTATAACACCATCTTTTTTATAGTGTTGTTTTTTATTGTTTCTTTTAGTATGAAATTTCCTATTTGAAAGAAAACTTCTTATTGATGATTGTATGCTGCCATGCTTTTCAGTAACAGGCCTCCAACAGAGTGTCCAGACTATGTGAGTGGTGGACCAAACAGTTGTTACTTTGACACAGAGCACACAAGGATTTGGGAGGTTTACTGCATGAACGTAACGGCCCACAGCAGCAGAGGTTCATTCACCTCTAAAAAGCACTGTTTGGACGTGGCCGAAATTGGTAAGGCACAGTCGAGTCAAATTGTTTTGAGTTTTTGTTTATGGTCGAGACATTGTGACCGCACGCTTTACCAGTTTATTTGTTTCTGTTCACAGTCGAGATCGATCCACCATATAACCTCACATACACTTTAATGAACATGACTAAGGATGAAGCAGGTTGCACCGTATTAGTGTCCTGGCAGTACCCCATTGCTCAACATGTCCAAATTGGATGGATTACACTCATCTATGAGCTACGTTATAGAGCTATCTCTGAGCCCAGTAACTGGAAGGTACTGTGAAACATGTGTTTGGGGGGATGACCGATTCAATGAAAACCATTGGCTCTATTATGTGGTGGTGAAATTTATTTTCTGGCTTGATTTGTCTGCACGTGTCTCTTTACAAAGACAAATCAACACAAAGTTATTATTCTTTGTATGGAGTGATGATCTTTATCTTATGATGAACCATTTTATCCTGGATGGGCGTGACCTCTTCCAGGATGACAATGGATTTCATGTCAAGTCACGAGGGCTCACTGAATGGTTTGATGAGTGTGAAAATTATGTAAATCATATGCTATGACCATCTGTCACCAGATCTCAACCCAGTTGAACACAAGCGAGTGTTTATACTAATGTGTGATTTGTCGTTGTGTGATGTAGTGACTGACAATTAAAGTAACACGAGATGAAAAATGATGTGACGCTGCAGTGACTTGTCTTGATGTCTGCGCAGGTAAAGGAGCGGCTACGTGAACCTCATCTGGAGCTTCTAGGCTTGTCATTGGGGAGGTATGAAGTCCAAGTGCGCTGCCGCTCACAAAACAACCACCTGTGGAGCAAATGGAGCTCCCCAATTACCATCATCATTCCTTCCAGACGTCTGCCTGGTATACACACACATGCACACACACACATTTGAACACATTTCAAGCTCAAATACACCACAACCTCTTAAACCCCTGGCACTAAATAAATGACAGCATGGATTGTGTAGCCATGATGACATGCTATACAACACTATTTTGAGGGCTTGCTGATATGAAGCATTCCTGATATGAAGCATGAGCTCTCAGGTTTCTCCCACTCATCATCTGGGTCTGGCCATGTCGTCACTCCTGCTTGTGCATGTACATAGGATTTTGCTGTGAAGGCTTGTATGTTGCCATGGCGATGGTTAGCCATACTTATATTCATGCTGCTCCTTTGTCTTTCAAAAGCCTGGGTTTTTAACCTGTTGTCAGGATCACATGATCATCTGGAAAGGATTATTACAGCATTGATAATGGATATAAAAAAAGATTTGTGTGATTTAAAAAAAAAAAAAAAAAGATGCAGATATATATTGAAGTGAAAAACAAATAGAAACGTTTTAGGGGCGGGAAGTAAAATATTTATTTGACTTGGTTTCAGAATTGTGCAAAACCATTGGTAATATTTTGTTAAACAACTTTTGCTTTTAATACAGTATCCAGTCTCTTTGGACATTTTATTATATTCTTCTAGACGTTATTATTCGGAGCTATCCATCATTTCCTCTATCTTAACCAGTGCCCCAGTTGAACCCGAAGAGAAACAGCCAAATCGTAACCTACCACCATGATTCAAATGTCAAGAAGGTTTTATAGAAACAGCTGATCCCTCTTTTGGTGTTGAACAGAATTTCTTCATTGATGATGTGATGATTTATTTTTTAAACTTGAGTTTGAATATAATTAGCTCATTCATTCAGCAGCCACATGCCCCATGGCTTATGCAGACTTGTGCAGCCAGGATAGTTATGTTTTAATAAATGTTTCTTTTCTTGTTTTTCTTCATTTCCATGTCACATGTCACATTAGAGGTGGGAACAGCTCTGACATGATTTTATTTGAACAAAAACCTGTTATTGTTACCGTAGTGCGTAGATAAATGCCTACTCTAAATGGTTGCGTGTTATTTCGTATCATTGTCTTATAAAACGTATGAATTCTCCTTCAGAAACAATTTGGCTCCTATCCGCTCCTAAGACCATATAGGTTACACACACGTATTGACAAATGTAAGGGTTATTCAGGGTCCAGTCATACCTACATTGATCAATGGAAGAACTTTTAGAATGAAAGGTTTCAGCCAAAGTGATGGTGTTTCCATGGTAACTGCACCCCTCCCCCCTCTCTTTCAGATCACATGGTCTATGGTCTTGTACTAATGACTACCATTGTAGTCATAATCTTGCTCCTCATTGGACTTGGGATTATTCCACAAGGCAAGAGGTGAGGAGCAGACATCCATCACTCAGCACTTACACTAATACACCAATAATTGAAAAAACAAAAACTAAAAGGGTTAAATGTATTTTTTTACTGCAACAGCTGTAAATATGAATTAAACAAATGCTGTTGTTGAAATTCCAACGAGACATTTCCAATCACAGCCAATTAGTGGTGTGTCTGTCTGTATGTGTGCGCGTGTGCCTGTCTGTCTGTATGTGCACGCGTGTGCCTGTCTGTATGTCTGTATGTGCGCGCGTGTGCCTGTCTGTATGTCTGTATGTGCGCGCGTGTGCCTGTCTGTCTGTATGTGCGTGCGTGTGCCTGTCTGTATGTCTGTATGTGCGCGCGTGTGCCTGTCTGTCTGTATGTGCGTGCGTGTGCCTGTCTGTATGTCTGTATGTGCGCGCGTGTGCCTGTCTGTATGTCTGTATGTGCGCGCGTGTGCCTGTCTGTATGTGCGCGCGTGTGCCTGTCTGTATGTGCGCGCGTGTGCCTGTCTGTATGTCTGTATGTGCACGCGTGTGCCTGTCTGTATGTCTGTATGTGCGCGCGTGTGCCTGTCTGTATGTCTGTATGTGCGCGCGTGTGCCTGTCTGTATGTGCGCGCGTGTGCCTGTCTGTATGTCTGTATGTGTGCCTGTCTGTATGTCTGTATGTGTGCGCGTGTGCCTGTCTGTATGTCTGTATGTGTGCCTGTCTGTATGTCTGTATGTGTGCGCGTGTGCCTGTCTGTCTGTCTGTATGTGTGCCTGTCTGTCTGTCTGTATGTGTGCCTGTCTGTCTGTCTGTCTGTATGTGTGCCTGTCTGTCTGTCTGTCTGTATGTGTGCCTGTCTGTATGTGTGCCTGCCTGTCTGTATGTGTGCCTGTCTGTCTGTATGTGTGCGCGTGTGCCTGTCTGTATGTGTGCCTGTCTGCCTGTCTGTATGTGTGCCTGTCTGTCTGTCTGTATGTGTGCCTGTCTGTCTGTATGTGTGCCTGTCTGTATGTGTGCCTGCCTGTCTGTATGTGTGCGCGTGTGCCTGTCTGTCTGTATGTGTGCGCGTGTGCCTGTCTGTCTGTATGTGTGCGCGTGTGCCTGTCTGTCTGTATGTGTGCGCGTGTGCCTGTCTGTCTGTATGTGTGCCTGTCTGTATGTGTGCCTGTCTGTATGTCTGTATGTGTGCCTGTCTGTCTGTATGTGTGCCTGTCTGTCTGTATGTGTGCCTGTCTGTCTGTATGTGTGCCTGTCTGTATGTGTGCCTGTCTGTATGTGTGCCTGTCTGTCTGTATGTGTGCCTGTCTGTCTGTGTGCCTGTCTGTCTGTGTGCCTGTCTGTCTGTGTGCCTGTCTGTCTGTGTGCCTGTCTGTCTGTGTGCGCGTGTCTGTCTGTCTGTCTGCCTGTGCACACGTGTCTGTCTGTCTGCCTGTGCTCACGTGCCTGTCTGTCTGCCTGTGCGCACGTGCCTGTCTGTCTGCCTGTGCGCACGTGCCTGTCTGTCTGCCTGTGCGCACGTGCCTGTCTGTCTGCCTGTGCGCACGTGCCTGTCTGTCTGCCTGTGCGCACGTGCCTGTCTGTCTGCCTGTGCGCACGTGCCTGTCTGTCTGCCTGTGCGCACGTGCCTGTCTGTCTGCCTGTGCGCAGGCCAATTCAGCATGTTTATACTGTCCCAAACACAGTCACACTATAAATGGTCTAACACTTGCTTGATTATTCAGCACGCTTAATAATTATATCAAGATAACCCAATAATATCAAAAGAAAAATTAAAGGCCAAATAAGTGTGACGTCTTCTAAAGGTGCTCTTTGATTCTGTGATTTCTGCAGGATAAAAACTTTTCTCCTGCCACCAATCCCTAAACCCTGCATCAAAGGAATTGATCCCATGCTTCTTAAGGTATTTACCTCCTGCGAGATCACACAAATCTCCCTACAATTAGAGACTGAGTGTTATAACACAACACATTAGAACATTATCCTACACACACATGTACATATTGTTATACATATACATTCAGTGGAGAGCAAAATTAGAGAAAGTTCTAAACACTTAATTTTTTATTTCTGAAATACTGAATATCTTCATTGAACAGAATTTGTAGGAACACTAGCTGTGGGTATACCACTGTTCTTCGAGCATGTTTTACAGAATAACCAATGCACCTCAACAAAACCCTTTATGTTGAGGAAAACACAGAGCTGAAAATTACAGAACAGTAGCCAGTATAGCCTGAAAGATCACAGTGAAACTTTGACAGTTATACTGTAGCTGTCAGAAATTTGTAGAAAGTGTAGAGATGTTGCTATGAATAATTTCACACATTTGCGCCACAAGACATCACTAGTTTCTTACACCAGTGCTCTATGGTGGGATCTGGTAACACAATTCTTCTAGTCTCTTCAGTATATAGTGAATAATTTTTAGGGTTCAAGCGTGAAGCGCTGGAAACCTATTGTTTTTGTTAGGATTATTATTATTATTATTATTATTATTATTATTATTATTATTATTCCTCCCTAGAAACGGTCGTGCAGCCCAAACCGTAAGGCCTAGAGAGCTCAAACTTGGTCAGATGGTAGTACTGGTCACAGTTACTCAGGGCCAAAATCTCAGCGGAATTGGACAATTTGGGGCGCTTCAGCGTGTTTGTCCCCATAACCCCTAAACCCCTAAAACCCCTATGTCCAAATCTCAAGTGCTTTATATCTTTGGAATCCTTGGCTCATGACTTAAAAAACGTATATTTCCAATTTCATTTCCGCCATTAAATTTTTTCGCTATCGCGCATTTTATCCGAAACCTACTTTTGCTAACTAGTCCTAGGCTTTTCGCCTGATCAAGACCAATCCAGTGCAGTAATATTCTCTGGAGTCTCAAAGGCAATAATTTTCGAAAAAAAGTCGAAATTTTGATTCAGGGTCCTTAAGGGGCCCCAAAAAGTTTGGACTGTGAGGAGCCAGTTTTACTAAAATGTCAAAAACTCAAGAATTAAATGAGCTATCAACACCAAACTTGGGACACATGTGAAAGAGGTCAAACTGAGGTCACATTTCAAAAACCGTGGCGATTGGCCACTTCGTGGTGCTATAACGGAAAAATCTCTAAAAACAGCCATTTTTTTTAAAAAAAAGCCCTCTAGCGCCCCCAACAGTCCAAAAACCCAATGTTGTGCTGACTTGTAAGGCAAAGATTCTGATTCTGGTTCTGACTCGGAGTGGGTGGGGCCTAACCCGGAAGTAGGTGGGGCTTGTCTTGAAGTGGGCGGGGCTTTAATTACCGGTTAAACGCTAGCCAATGATGATTTTCATACAATCCGAGCACAAATATTGACTCGTATTACTCGTATAATACTCGTACTCGGCAGAAGTGCTTTATCCGTACCGGATACTCGTTTCAGCCGAGTATCCGGCTCATCTCTAATGGATATGACTTTGTTTATTTTAGGGAAAACTGGACGGGTGAGTACTTCACATGACATATGTTGTGGCACCCTCTGTAGCATGACATATGTAGCATGACATGACATATATTGTCATGTCAATCCAAAGGCCTTAAACGCTTGAACCCGGGAAATGCTGCTTGCAGCTTTAATTTTTATTATTTTTGTCCCCTTACTATATATTTTTCTCTACCTCTGCTTTCCTTTAGAAAGGCAAGATGGATGAGATTAATTATCACTTCTCCACCCTGCAAGGCTACAAGGCACCACGCTACCGTGGGGAGCCAGTGTACCACGTCAGCATGGACGAAGATGTCTTTTTATCTCGACTGAGCTCTATGACTAGCATCCAGGAGAATAAAGAGCCTCAAGACACACAGAGCCCTGACTGCACTGAAGACCAGCAGCTACTTCACACCCCTGATGTCCCTAGTCCGGACTGCCAAGACCCTTTCTTCTGTAGCGAAGAGACTTCAGAGCCGACCATGACCGAGGCCACTTTGTGGGTTTGGCCAAAGGATAGCCACGTGCAGCCGGAGCTGCTCTCATTCCCAGGGACGGAATACAGTATGATTGTAAACCCTGCACCTACAAATACCAGTATGCCACCCAAAACTCAGGAGTTATACACCTGTGTGCATGGAGTAACCGCCAACGAGATGGTACAGCTTGTGCCCTGCATGTCGAATTCACTCGGAGGTTCCTCTTATCTTGAGCTAAAAGATAAACCAGAGGAAGACACAAAGAAGCTCAGCCAGTTAACAGCCTTTATGGATAAACAAGAGGAAGTTCAAGCCAATGAAATGAGGTTTTACCCAAAAGAGGGGGAGCAGAATGAGTATGTTGTACCTTTTATTACCACAACCAACAGACAGGAGCTAGGTGTTGTGTAAATATGTACTGTATATGGCAGTTTGTACCCATCAAAAGTTGCTGTGAGTAAATTCTGGAACGGGTAAGGGTGAAAGGCGGGAAATCAAGTTTGGACCAAAAATGAGTTGTTCTGGTATTAATACCATTATATCTCTGATTTAAGAATTAATTATTTATTATTTAGGTTACTTTCTAACCTTGCCTTAGCTGCCTTCCTTCAGCCTTCAGCTGTATGTTTGTGTTATCAAACCTCTGCCACTAGGTGGCGGAGACGTTATGTTTTCAGGTTGTCCATCCTTATGTCTGTGCGACAATCTCGTTAGGCAGATATCTCACCACTGTAGCCAACAGATGAACTGATTAGACTTTGGAAGCGATCCAGACAGGCTCGAGGTCGCAGCAATATCTGAGTTTTTCTTTATTAGCTTTCCTCCTGTTTAAAGTATGTTGTAATGGCATTTCAGGCATACAGATTAATGACTAGAAGGACCAGCCATGTTGGCTATGGAGCATTTCCAGGCGACACCATTGAAATAAGAGTTCTACTTCTAAATGCCATTTTGTTTTGTCAGTTCTATTTAAAGATGTTCTTTGCTGTTCATGTCATTATGGAGTGTGTAAGTGTGCCCTCCTCTATTATCACCAGGATGTGAAGACGTTTTAGCACTCAGTATCTGATTGCAATCTTAACTGATTATCCTTATGGCCATTTTGCTATGGCAAATAACTATCTAAAAAGCTGATGAAAGCATGGGAAAAAAAATGGTATTCAGCGTACTCGCTGCATTCACTTAACATTTGTCAAACCGGCTCTTTGCCAATTATGATTTTTGCTGCTCTAAATCAAAGTTATAAAAGAACTAAAATAAAACATTTCTACTTTGTTTTGGTAAATTGTTTGTTTTCTTAAAATAGATATGCCAAAATATACTATTGGCAAAAAAATCAGTCAAAACAAAGCTTTTCGTCTTTTCTCAGTAGAATCCAGCTTAAACAACTTCCATTGGCTTTTTCCAGACAACCTCACATATATCAAGGACTTCAGCACACACGCAAAGTATAGATAGATGTACACACCTTTTTGTACGGTACCTGAAGAGTCGGTGTACATAAGTTTAGATACACACACACCTCTTTGTAACCATAGTAACCACTTTGTCATGTTCAAGACAAATGTAGCTCTAGAGCCAATCCCAGCAATATTGTGTATAAGGTAGGATAATTGGCTACCAGTCTATGACACATCCAATCAGCCTACTTGGATGTTTTTGGGAGGTGGAAGGAAACCAGACAACCCACAGTAAACCAACATGTATGCAGGGAGAACAGGGAAAACTCCACTCAGGCAGTAACCTGAGCTCAGGATCAAAAGCAGGACTGTAAAGATGTGATGAGGCAATAATGTTATCCACCCTGAGGACAATCATACAAAACAAATTACTGTACAAGGCATTTTGGGGTTACTTTTATCCTTAAGTCACGCTGAAGTACCACTTCATATGTCTGACCACAGCCAAACAAAATGAAAAACTAAACGTAAAAGTCCTCTTGTGTGCTCTCACTACTTTCAAATACATTCCTGACAAAGAGAAGCATTTACCTGAGTGCATCTATTTCTACCGCATGATCATAGTACAAAGAGCAATTTCTTGAAGAGATCCAAGCTATGCAGTGAATCCTCTAAACCAGCTCGACAGATGTCCTCAGAAACCTAATGGTTGTCTCTTGTTCTTTAAAAAAAAAAAAATCAATACAATCAGTAGGCTTATTTATTTATTTATTTTTGCCACGCACAAATACTTTATTCCTGTTTTTATATTAAACAAAGCACTGTGTGATCAATGCGAGCAATCTTTGCTCTTCTGTTGTTGTGTTTTTTTTGTTTCTTTCTTTAACCGTGCCAGTTCAGTAAAATTTTATTGATCATGTAATGTACAAACTTTAGAGTTTCAATGAGATGTTATTTTTTAACAATGGACATCCTTACAAAGCTGTGCATTTGCTGATCATCATTCTCTCTTTCTTTTATGATTCGTGATTTTATCTCTTCGTTGTATTAGTCCACTCTGTATTAGTGTTGTTTGCCACATTGTGATGTCATGTGACTCGTCGTGTGTTGTGCTGCTTAGACATGTTTGTGCCTTTTATTGTGACACAGAAATGCAAGATGAAAACAATAACTAGGGCGTGTGAACATGCAGTGAAGATGTGAACAGCTTGTATGTGTTCTGCATATACTGTAAATTAGATTGATGTATATATTTTTTAAATGTAAGACGAGACCTATTTTTGTTTCAAAGCACAAAATACACAAATACACACAGGTTTACATATAAGCTGTGCCTTCACTTTAAAGTTTTTCACCAGCAGATGGAACCACATGTCTCATAATGACCAGGACTACACACACACACACACACACACTGCAAGGCAAAAGCATGAAAGCAAGCAAGCAAAGATTATTGTTTTGTTTTGTTTAATTGTAATTGTCTTGTACAAATAAGACAATTTGTCAATTATAATTTGAATACAATTATTTGTTGATTTGTTTAAAAAAATGATTCTTTTTAATCCTGTTTAAACAGGAACACCAGTCCAGGAAGCTTAGTAAGGCTTTATAAATTAGTTATATGTACTTTTTGAGAGATTTAATCAAAAAATAGAGTCACTGACTCATTTTGCTTTCAGGATTTTGCCTGAAGTTTAAATAACAGAGAAAGTAGTGACTCTCTACTGCTTGCTCTATTTCAGTTCCTTAAATGAAAAACAATCAAGCCATCTAAAATAAACCTTATATTTTATCTGAATGTTATACACAGTACAGGATATAATTACTGATGGTTGTATAATGTATGTATGTAACGAGTGATGTAAATGATTTCCCACTGTATTGAAAATAAAAGTGGAAAATGTCAGGTAACGGATTGGACCGCAGTTCGGTTTGTTTATCTTCATCTTGATTTGGAGTTATTTAAGCTGAGTACAACGGTGTGCAAATAACATTGGCTTCTGTTGTGCTGTGGAGTTATGACTAGTTCAATTGTTTCTTTATTCATTCATTTTCATTCATTCATTTTCTACCGCTTATCCAAACTACCTCGGGTCACGGGGAGCCTTTGCCTATCTCAGGCGTCATCGGGCATCAAGGCAGGATACACCCTGGACGGAGTGCCAATCCATCGCAGGGCACACACACACACTCTCTCATTCACTCACGCAATCACACACTAGGGACAATTTTCCAGAGATGCCAATCAACCTACCATGCATGTCTTTGGACCGGGGGAGGAAACCGGAGTACCCGGAGGAAACCCCCGAGGCACGGGGAGAACATGCAAACTCCACACACACAAGGTGGAGGCGGGAATCGAACCCCGATCCTGGAGGTGTGAGGCGAACGTGCTAACCACTAAGCCACCGTGCCCCCATTGTTTCTTTAATAACTAAGTATTCTATCTAAGTCGCTTATGTGGCATTTGAAAATTTGCTTATTTTTCACAGGCTTTTATTTACACATACACATATACGTGAAGGTAACATATTTAATTTATAAGATATTAATGAGTTAATAGACTGCCAATTTTTCCTGCCTGCATTCCAACTTATAAATAGCACAACAACACAACAGTCATCTGCAGATAAGATTCCTGACCTACTGACCTCTCTGAACTCACTCATACACAGACACACATAATATAACTAACATTACATTACATTACATTACATACGAAGTCCCGTAGTTCTCTAAAGCTGCGAAACATAACAGTAACCATAACCACATGGTCATAATGTCACAAGGTAATAGAATATTAATAAGTAATCGATACTAAGGATGTCATTATTGTCTTAAGATACTGTATATGGTAGTCACTACTGTCTTAGTTCTCAGTTGTTTGAATTGTATCCTTTGTTAGTTCTGATTTTAGAGACAGAGAGAGATATAATACATTATTCATTTAAAATGGGAACTTTGGACTTTGGTCTTTTTACATTAGAGTAGTACAATATTTGAGCACACAAGAATAAGAAAGAAGGAACATGTACATAACTCCAAGTTATTTACAGACTGGGAATCTGAGATTTCTGTGCAGATTAACTGTATGCAAAATATTACGTTAGATAAATGAAATCACATTTATTGCTAAATAATATGATAGATAATCATATATTGAGTTGCTTTGGATATTTCATATGCATATCTAATGAGGTTGCAATACTGAAAAAGCTATTATATAAATCTTCAATTACAGAACCTGACTAAAAAATAGATTAGATAACTCTGTTAATGGTTCAGTCGCACTAGGCAATAAAGCAAACGTACCGTATGTTGGATATGTATAATGTGTTGTATTGGTTAGTTAATATGAAATATAAATGCTATTGAATAAAATGTAACCATCTTCATTTATAGTAAAAAAAAAAATGTTTTGCCTTTTTTATTTTATTTATTTATTTTTACTTTTTTTGTAATAGATCAACCGCACTAAGAACTAAGTAAATATAATTGCCATGAAATTATATTGATTTATGTGAATGTACCTATTCTATTCTCTGGTTGAACTCATTTCAGATACTTTAGATAAACTTGCTGCCAAAGTTGAGCTGTATATCAGAAGTCACTGTGTTTGTATGTGCCCCATCTTCATTACCCCTGCCCCCCTGTTTACCCACTCACCCAACACCCACACACCCCACCCCACACACACACACACACACACACCCGGTCTGAGTCGAGCTCTGAGGCAGTGAGTGGCTGTCATTCTTTATGGTGAGGGGATCTCTAAGTTTAGACTTCCTCTTGCAGCCTCTGTCACAGTCACACAATCCACCAGCACAGCGACCTCAGAACGTTTACCCTCTCCTCAGGTAAGAGATAAACATCTATCCAAGTTTTAAAATGTTATAGGAAGTATATAAGCTCCTGAGATGAGAGAAGGACAACATTGGATAAATTAATTCCTCTTTATCTGATACATTTGTTTTATTTTCCGTCACATCTCCACTCTGTTCCAGAGGGGTCCTATCAGCTGTCCTTGTGCTATATATACACACTAAGACTCATGCACTCTGACAAATTCACAAACACAACCCAAGGAGACTAAAGTCTAAACAACAACTGATCCGGCTTTTAAAAACAAAAACCTCTGATATCAATCAATTTGAATATAATTGAACTATGACAATTCATAGCCTACTGTTTATTTCTAGCACTGTTAAATAACTTCTTATTAAATAAATGATTACAGTAGTAGATTTTTTTTTCTCGACCAATATCACCAAAAAATATATATGTAATCTTTTTCTTTGTTGCCAAGTAACAATAATTGATTTGAAAAGATGAGGGAGACGTAATGAGGGACGTAATGAGGGACGTAATGAGGGATGTAATGAGGGAGAAATATGCTTTTAAAAAAATTTTTCAAGTACTGTACATAAATGTTTTTTGTTTTCTGCGTATAAGAGGCACATAGAATCAAACTATCATTTATTTGCTTCCAACTGGATTAGAGAGTATTGCATCACATTAAACAACAAATAACTTAAAAACAAGCTTTTGTTTTGTTTTGTTTTGTTGTTCTGTTATTTTGATCTATTCTCTTTTGCTGTTTTGTTATATGGTTTAGTTTTGTTGTTTTGCTCAGTACTGTTTTGTTTTGTTTTGTTTTGTTTTGTTTTGTTTTATTTGTTCTGTTCTGTTGTTTTGATATGATCTCTTATTTTGTTCTCTTTTGTTATATTGTTTTGTTCTGTTTGGTTTTGTTCTGTTTTATTGCCCTCTTCTATTTTATTGTTCTGTTCTGTTCTCTTGTTTTGTCCTGTTTTGTTTTATTGTTTGTTCTGTTGCTTTTTCTGTTTAATTGTTTTGTTCTGTTCAGTTTTGTTTTATTGATCTGTTCTGTTGTTTTTTCTGTTTTTTGTTGTTCTGTTTTGTTTTATTGTTTGTTTTGTTGTTTTGTTCTGTTTTATTGTTTTTTTTCAGTTATGTTTTGTTTTATTGATCTGTTCTGTTGTTTTTCTGTTTTATTTGTTATATTGGTTAGTTTTGTTCTGTTTTGTTCTTTTCAGTTCTGTTTACCCATTTCCTTTTATTTGTGTTTATTTGTGACCTACTTTGGTTAAGGATTTAAAACAGTTTGTTTCTATAGTTGGAAACCAGTTAGAATGAAAAAAAAAAAAGATTATTAACATTGATCAGGAGTCATCTGGCTGTCAGACTCTCTTTTAATGATAAACATTTCTTGTTTAATTTCCACCCTGCAACTTCAAGTGAAAGAAGGATTTCTTTGAATACAGTATGAGGCGTCAGATTATCAACATGATTGACAGTTATTCATTATGTTATGTTAGGGTATCCTTCCAATTACTTTTTAATTATTCTGCAAGTACCATATTATTATTATTGTGCTAGTATTATAGTATTGTGCTACTTTTTATTAAATATATTATTTTTGAATATTGTCATTATTATTCATATCATTGCTATTATTTATTATATATCACAATTTATAAATTGTAATATATAACCACACATATATATTCAGCTCTGTTTAATGCACTCTGAACTGCATCCAGCTGCTATGAAGGTACCATTTCCGTACAATATTTGTATATGAGGTACAATATTTGCATATTAGGAGGGTAATGGTTCATGCGAGTTGGGTTTGTTGAATGTATCTTATTGCGACTAAACCCCAAGGAAAAAAATCCTAATACATGTAAATGGATATGGAAAATTATATGAACCCCTTCTGATGACATTTTACTAACGATGATTGTATTTGTACAATGAAAGTATACAAATATTTATAATATTCAACATACAGTATAATTACTTGTCAAAAATGACATTTTCTCTAACCTCAATATCCAACAGCAGTGTTTCCTGGTGCTGGATTATCACCACCATGTACACTTTGGGATTTTTCCACTTTGCCCTTTGTCTCACACAGCTCACAAGTTTAGACTTGTTAGCTTTTTAGCTGATGAGTTAAATCAGGTGTGTTAGGAGCAGGGGGGAAACAAAGTATACTAACCTATACTAATAGAATATTATCACTATTTTATAGTCAGTCTGCGTTTCTTATGAAAATACATTGCATTTACACACTTAATGATTCACTGAACTGATAATTCAACCATTATTGACGGAAACGTGCGTGATCGATGTTTAATTGGCTTTCTTGTAAGCATGTCAGTTTTTTCCACATTTCCACATCTGATAATGTGGTATCAGTTAGAACTTGAAAAGTCTATAAAATATTATGCACGCACCTCCTTCGTTCTCCATCTGTTTGCTGATGTATAATAAGGTTTTCGTGTATCTGTGTAGGAGGACTGTATCAGCATGGCCTCAGCTAATGACAACAAAACAGATGAAGACCAAAAGGTTCCAGATGAGGATGAAGCTCCTAAAGTCAAAGATATCCAGTCCCACTACCTCCGCTGTCCTTCTCCAAGGTGCGGTATCTTAACCTCACACACACAACATCTTACTCTCCAAATCAGGAACGTAGGAAATTACTATTTAGACCATTTTGACATAAAAAAATGTAAGTAGTAATGTAATAATAATAAATAATAAAATAATTGTAAGTTGATGATACATGATGCTGCAGAGATGAATGTTCACTCCTTCCTTCCTTCCATCTTTCAAGTGCAGGTAAACCACTGAGTTTTGTGAAAATGTCCATTAGGATGATTAAAGCATCACAGACACATTACAGCATGTAAAAATGATGTGCACTCGCCCAGAGTTTTTGTCTTCTCTTTTCACTTTTTTCTTCTAGCCTTTCGATGACATCAGACCGTTTTTCGACCCTCTCTGACCGCTTCTCCATGATCTCGGGGTCAGATGGGGAGAGTATATGTATGGAACCCATTCATCTTTCCTCAGCTGTTGCTGCAAAACAGATCATCAATGAGGGTTGGTCCATTTTGCATTAGGTAGCAAATAAGTAGCCAGTATTAAAATGACCACATATTAATAATTATGAATAATAATTGATGTTGTCATTATCAAAGGCAGTTTGAAGTGTGTTGTTATTTTTTCACAACCTGTTCATGTTTCGTCACATACTTTAAAAAGGTATGACCAGCTGAGATCTCAATTTTGACTTCACAGAACTGAAACCCAAAGACCTAAAGATGCCCTCCACCCCAGAGAGCATGCTGGAGAGCGCAGAGCAGCTAATGGTGGAGGACCTTTACAACCGTGTCAAGGACATGATCGATGACCGCAGCCCTTATAACACACCCTGTGTTTTGGACATCCAAAGGGCTCTGATTCAGGATCGTTTGGAGGCACCAATGAACCCTGTGGATGAAGTCTGGCCCAATATCTTCATCGGGGAAAAGTGAGAAACTTAACTTTGCATCAGACACAGAAACTTAGATGACTATATAGATTAGATAGATTAAACTGTTTAGACATTATACAGCATTTGCACTTTCTTATTTCCCATTAAGAGCTCAACCCAAAGTGTTTTATTCCTTTATGGCACAGCTATTTGCAAATGTTTATTATTCGTCATTAAAATTTTATTGGTTTTGATATAGTCATGGGGGCACGGTGGCTTAGTGGTTAGCACGTTCGCCTCACACCTCCAGGGTTGGGGGTTCGATTCCCGCCTCTGCCTTGTGTGTGTGGAGTTTGCATGTTCTCCCCGTGCCTCGGGGGTTTCCTCCGGGTACTCCAGTTTCCTCCCCCGGTCCAAAGACATGCATGGTAGGTTGATTGGTATCTCTTGAAAATTGTCCGTAGTGTGTGATTGCGTGAGTGAATGAGAGTGTGTGTGTGTGTGCCCTGCGATGGGTTGGCACTCCGTCCAGGGTGTATCCTGCCTTGATGCCCGATGACGCCTGAGATAGGCACAGGCTCCCCGTGACCTGAGGTAGTTCGGATAAGCGGTAGAAAATGAATGAATGAATGAATGAATGAATGATATAATCATATGGAACATCTGTGAAATAGGTTATAAATATCCCCTATCAGCCTCTTTTTTCTCTTTTGAGACCTTAATGAGGGAGAGATTTAGCTTGTAAGCTGGTCAGTAACCAAGAAACTCAAAAGCACAGTGTCCTCTGTCCTGCATCTGAAAACCTAAACTTACACTTTTAGGAGTAACTGTTACATTACATTGATTCTAGGGACTAGATAGATAGAAAATGATAAATTAACACCTCTTCACAGAAAGCTTGACAGTGCTGAGGTATAAAACACGTTTTCTCATGCTTCCTAGAAAGTTGTGCTGAATAAAAAAATGAACAGCAAATTCTACACATTTACTAACAAATTGCAACTTAAATCCTTTGACTGCTTAGCAAATGATTGCAATATATTAAAAGACTTTTTACAATATATTAAATCCTAGTTGCTACACACGTGGACAAAATTGTTGGTACCCTTCGGTCAATGAAAGAAAAACTCACAATGGTCACAGAAAAAACTTTAATCTGACAAAAGTAATAATAAATAAAAATTCTATGAATGTTAACCAATGAAAGTCAGACATTGCTTTTCAACCATGCTTCAACGGAATTATTTAAAAAAATAAACTCATAGAACAGGCCTGGACAAAAATGATGGTACCCCTAGAAAAGACTAAAATTAATATGTCCAAAGGGACATGTTAATTCAAGGTGTGTCCACTAATTAGCATCACACGTGTCTACAGTCTTGTAATCAGTCAGTGGGCCTATATATAGGGCTCCAGGTAGTCACTGTGTTGTCTGGTGACATGGTGTGTACTGTACCATACTCAACATGGACCAGAGGAAGCGAAGGAAAGTCTCAGGAGATTAGAAAGAAAATTATAGACAAGCATGATAAAGGTAAAGGCTATAAGATCTCCAAGCAGCTAGATGTTCCTGTGACTACAGTTGCACATATTATTCAGAAATTTAAGATCCATGGGACTGTAGCCAACCTCCCTGGACGTGGCCGCAGGAGGAAGATTGATGACAAATCAAAGAGACGGATAATCCGAATGGTAACAAAAGAGCCTAGAAAGACTTCTAAAGAGATCCAAGGTGAACTTCATGCTCAAGGAACATCAGTGTCAGATCGCACCATCCGTCGTTGTTTGAGCCAAAGTGGACTACATGGGAGACGACCAAGGAGGACACAAATCATAAAAAAGTTAGACTGGAATATGCCAACCTACATGCTGACAAGCCACAAAGCTTCTGGGAGAATGTCCTATGGACAGATGAGACAAAAATGGAACTTTTTGCCAAGGCACATCAGCTCTATGTTCACAGACGGAAAAATGAAGCATATCAAGAAAAGAACACTGTCCCTACTGTGAAACATGGAGGAGGCTCTGTTATGTTCTGGGGCTGCTTTGCTGCATCTGGCACAGGGTGTCTTGAATCTGTGCAGGGTACAATGAAATCTGAAGACTATCAAGGGATTCTAGAGAGAAATGTGCTGGCCAGTGTCAGAAAGCTTGGTCTCAGTCGCAGGTCATGGGTCTTGCAACAGAACAATGACCCAAAACACACAGCTAAAAACACCCAAGAATGGCTAAGAGGAAAACATTGGACTATTCTAAAGTGGCCTCCTATGAGCCCTGACCTCAATCCCATCTTTGGAAGGAGCTGAAACATGCCGTCTGGAAAAGACACCCTTCAAACTGGAAACAACTGGAGCAGTTTGCTCATGAGGAGTGGGCCAAAATACCTGCTGAGAGGTGCAGAAGTCTCACTGACAGTTACAGGAATCGTCTGATTGCAGTGATTGCCTCAAAAGGTTGTGCAACAAAATATTAAGTTAGGGGTACCATCATTTTTGTCTAGGCCTGTTAATTGAGTTTATTTTTTTAAATAATTCCGTTGAAGCATGATTGAAAAGCAATGTCTGACTTTCATTGGTTAACATTCATAGAATTTTTATTTATTATTACTTTTGTCAGATTAAAGTTTTTTCTGTGACCATTGTGAGTTTTTCTTTCATTGACCGAAGGGTACCAACAATTTTGTCCACGTGTGTAAATACTTCTGGGCTTCTTATACACAGTCAAACAACCTGACCCCATTTTCAGGCTGACATCATGTTGGATCTGTACTTTTAGCTGATCGTTCAAGGAAACCCTGACATTTTCATTTTCAAATGGCGATAGGGTGAAAAGCATCACGAATTAAAAAAACGTTCAGATCTTAGCAAGTAGCTGTGTAAATTTTTTTTTTATGTAGCCTTAAAGTGGGTTGAAATATTGATTTATTGTTATATGTGTAACAAAGAATCACCACAATTGCTGGCAAGCAACGTTAGCTAGTGAGTTTCTATCTTCCTTTTAGGCTGCAACAGAAAACCTTTTGAATATTATGTCTGCCTCGGAGGCAAGTTGACACAGGTTGCCTGCGGTCTAATGAGTCTTCTATAGTGCCTTTGATGCCTTTATGGTTTTGTAGCCTTTCACCTGGTTTTGTAAAGCAGAGTCTGGGTCTACAACCAAGTGAACTATTTTCATTTTCTCCCCCCGAATAGTTATGACTCTATTTGTCATTCACATGCAAACACATAGTGTGGGATGCTAACAAATTGCATAATGAACAGCATCTACTCTGATTAACCTAAATCTGTTATTGAACTAAACCGTGGTCTTCAAGGTATTGTTTTTTTTTAAATATAAATAATCAAAATAGTAGTTTTCAGTATCTGCCAATGCCATCATTCAATGGCAGATTTAAAATCTGTTTGAAGGCTGGTTAAACATTGTTTTAATATTCATTGTATCAAAAGATTTGCTATGGAGCAACTTCTCTTTAAATGTATTTACAATTCAGTAGAAAATTCCAAGGTCGTGCCTATTAAATACGGTTTCACTTAACAGATCAGTTGCAGTCAATAAAGCCCGTCTGAAGCGTCTTGGCATCACTCACATCTTGAATGCAGGCCACGGTACTGGTGTCTACACGAGCGAAAGCTTCTACGAGGGAATGAACATCACCTACATGGGCATTGAAGTTGACGACTTCCAAGATTCAGACATTTCATCACACTTCCGAACATGTGCAGAGTTCCTGGATGAGGCTTTGCTAACACATAGAGGTATAAGAGTAAATGGAAATCACTAGGATGTGAAATCTATCAGTACAAGAAAAGAAAATACATTAGAAATGGCTCATATGGTTATTTTGAAGTCAAGTGTCCCAAAATGTGTGCGGTTAGATTTAATCTGTCTGTTCGGACACTCGATCGTGTACTAACATGCATTCAGTGAGAATAGTCACAAGGAGCTCTTACAATTGTACAGACAACAACCTAGTTATTTTGTAATATTTAAACAAATCTGTACATAGACTAGGGGGGCACGGTGGCTTAGTGGTTAGCACGTTCGCCTCACACCTCCAGGGTCGGGGTTCGATTCCCGCCTCCACCTTGTGTGTGTGGAGTTTGCATGTTCTCCCCGTGCCTCGGGGGTTTCCTCCGGGTACTCCGGTTTCCTCCCCCGGTCCAAAGACATGCATGGTAGGTTGATTGGCATCTCTGGAAAATTGTCCCTAGTGTGTGATTGCGTGAGTGAATGAGAGTGTGTGTGCCCTGTGATGGGTTGGCACTCCGTCCAGGGTGTATCCTGCCTTGATGCCCGATGACGCCTGAGATAGGCACAGGCTCCCCGTGACCCGAGGTAGTTCGGATAAGCGGTAGAAGATGAATGAATGAATGGATGTACATAGACTAGGATAAGGACTTAGCTCATCTTAGAGACAATATAAGTTTATTATTTTCATGGGTAGCCACATATTTATTTGTGTATTTGTTTTCCCTTGTGCACAGGAAAGGTTCTGGTGGACTCTATGATGGGAATAAGCCGCTCAGCGGTATTAGTTGCCGCTTACTTAATGATCTTTCACAATATGTCAATCATGGAGGCTTTGATGGAAATCAGGAAGAAGCGTGCAATAACCCCCAACGAGGGCTTCCTAAAGCAGCTCCGTGAGCTTAATGAAACATTAATGGAGGAAAGAGATGAAGATGATGATGATACTCTAAGCCAGTCATCTGTAATTGACACTAGGGCTCGTCTTGATGAGGAGGAAAGCACATTTGCTGCTAAGGCCAATTCCATCATGGTGGAAGAGGAAGAGGACTGTATAAGTCTTATGAGTAGTGTTGCTTCATCTGCAGCTGCTGCTGCCCGTAAAGCAGGCATTGTTGAAGGCACAGTCGATAAGTCGATGAGGGCAATGGATCCTTGTCTGCCAGGGAAAGATAAAGAAGATGAAGATGAGGATGTAGAAAAAATTATTCTGGAATGGCAGAAGCGAAATGAGAAGTACCAAAGTGAAGAGTGGTGGGAGTCCCAGCTAATGTGTGATGAGGATGACAATGGGTCTCTTTTAGGGGAGGGAAGTAGGAGGGTTCCAAGGCCAGAAGATGTAGAAAGTGTGACCAGCGAGGATGTGCAGATGGTGAAGGCACGGATCAAGCGCAGACCTCGCCGGCCCGCCTCAGTGTCTACTTCTAGTTGCAGCAGCTATACTGATATATGGAAAGAACGCCTAAGAGATATTGAGGAACAGGCAGCTGCAAGATACCGTACCAAGGAACAAGATGAGGATGCAGGTAGTGAAGCAAGCCAAAAGAAAATAGATGATGATTTAGAAAGTATAATATCTGACTCAAGCTCTATGTACTACTTTTGCAAGAAGAACAAAGAGAAACTGACTCCTCTTGAGCGGTGGAAGATAAAGAGAATACAGTTTGGTTGGAACAAGAAAGACATGAATGCAGAGGATAATAGCGGTGAAGAAAAGGAAGGTGTAGTAGAAACCCCTGCTCCTTCATTGGAAGATGTGAATTTAACAGCCTATCAGACTTGGAAACTAAAGCAGCAGAAGAAATATGGTGGTGAGGAGAAGAAGGATGAAATCCTGGAGATGAGTCGTGGAGAAGACTCAGCAACAGTGAAAAGGAGGCAGCGGAGAGAAGAAATACTTGAGCGCTCCAGAAAAAACCTAGAGGAGAGCCAATCAGTGTGCGGCTGGGAAACGGAAAGCTCCCTGAGCACTGGAACCATCCCACTCTCTGCTTTCTGTGCTGGTGCTTTTCCTTCTGCAAGTGTTGCAGGAGATGATAACATGTCCATATTCAGTGGCAGATCATCTGTACATTCTGGCCGAAGCAACCATTCCCAATCTACGGTCCCACCCGCACCACCTGAGCCACCCGTGCCTGTTCTGGGACCCAATGGGGAGCCGATGGTTAACATAGCCAGCATCCAAAACTGGATTGCTAATGTGGTCAATGAAACACTTTTGCAAAAGCAAGCAGAAATGATGATGGGAGGAAGCCTCCCTCCTTCACAAGCAGGGTCAGTTTTCAGTTTGGGTGTAGGCTCGGCTGTGGGACCCAGCCGTGGACTGGATGAAGATAAGTCCTCTGTACTAAGTGGATCAACTTATTCAAGTTTATCTCGCAATAAGCCAGAATCTTTGCTTTCAGGAGGAGGTAGAGCTGCATCAGTTATTTCTGCAGGTGGAAGAGCTGAGTCTGTTCTATCTGCTGGAGGGGCATCCAGACTATCCTCTGTTTCTGGATTAGCCTCCCGGAAGAGCAAAATCACCACCACTAGTGTACCTCTTTATAGCTTATTCCAAGACCAAGTAAACCTGCACAAGCTTGACCTCATGGAAAAAGAAATTCAATCAGATATTAGAGATAAGATGGCTTCCTATGAAGTAAAGAAGATTACAGAAGACAATAAACGTAGTACTTTGTACAAGAAAAAAAAGCCAAAGGATGAGGATGAAGACAATGAAGGTAATAATTGCTTTGGAAAGACTACTGGTGATTCATCAGCCCCCTGTGAAAAACCTAAAAGAGATTATGGCCGATCAGGAATTCTCCGCCTTCCGGCCACTGCAAACACCGACAGTTCTGTTGATGAATGGCTCAGAAATGTAAGACCCCCCTCCAGCAAACCAAGAAATTATGCTGAAGACATGACTATGCCTCGCATGTCCAGGCCAACATACGAAGAACCTCCTGAGCTTTCTGAGTTTGATTTTCCAAGCCGAAGAAGCTCAGTTGCAGTGCTTGTAGATGACGAGGAGGACTATGGCTTTGCCTCAAGATTTTCCTCACGAGATGAGATTGAAGTTGAACCTGATTTAAGCAGGGATTCCAGTCCAGAATTCAGTTATCACTCTAGGAGGAGGCCCCTTGGAGAAGAGGAGGTTTTCAATGGAATGTCAGAGTCTAGTTGTTACAGTAATGGGAGACACTATGCTAGACATGAGACAGAGAAAGAGGACAGTTACCAGGAGTTCTCAGCCAAACGGAAATTTACTCATTCTTCAAGATCTGAAGAAAATGCCATGACTACAGGAAGGACTCGTACGCAACAAGAAGATGAAGATGAGGAGGTATCTGCTTTTATCAATCAGATCAGACAGAGGGCAAGAGCACGTGTGGCAGAAGAGTTAGGTGGTGGTGATGAAGTTCTTGCTGCATGGAGGAATCAAGCAGAGCCAAAGTGACTTCCTAAAAAAAATACTAACGCCATTTGTTCCTTTGCAAAGGAAAGCTTCACAGAAATGGCCACTAATTAATTGAATTATACTGCAACACTTTCACTTTACCTGGACATTGGTATGGATTAGAAGTTTGTACTTTAAAAAAGCACTGCCTCAATGTCTTCAATGTTCTTGAAAACCAAGGAACATGATGCTGATCCTTCATAATCTATTGAACGTTGTAACTTACAGTTACTGGCCACTTTATTAGGAACACTGTACCCTTGCTCCTTCATTGCTAGTTAACTTAGCAAGCCAATCATGTGACAGAAGAACGATGCATAAAGTCATGCAAATGTAGGTGAAGAGCTTCAGTTCATGTTCACATCAAACAGAATGGGGAAAATGTTGCTCTCAGTGACTTTGAACTTCAGGAATTACAAGAATTGCTGATCTTCTGGGACAAACAATGGTATCTAGAGTTACACAGAATGTTAAAAAACCATCCAGTGAGCAGCAGTTCACTGGTTATTTGCATTACCACAGCCTCACTGTCAGCTTGAAACAGTGCTGTCATGCTTTTGTGATCGCTCTCATTAGCAAGGTGTTTCCACCTGCAGAACTGCCACTGACTTGATGTTTTCTGCGGGTTTTTCCTTACATCATTCTGTGAAAGCTCTAACATTCATTGTAAAAATTGACTTGGAAAATGCATGAAGGAGTAGCTATACTGTACCTAATGAAGTGGACAGTAAGTGTATATTTGTTCCTGAAAATAATTCCTATTAAATGCTCAATGCTACTGTCTCCTTTGCTTCTGACTCTATTGTTTATAAAATATGATATACAATAAAGCAGGAAATCTTCTTAGCAGATTCTTTCACTTTCATTGTGATCTATTATTCCATATGTACTAAAGATACATGTTAAGAGTTCACCTACTGTACCCGGCACATTAGAACAAAGAAACCCTCCAACATGAAGACATTAACACAAAGGAACAAGCATTCAAAATGGCTACCTCAAGAAAATACAGCTTCAACCTAAAAATTAATCTCTACAACCCAGTACAGATTTTGGCATACTGGTCATGGAACGAGATATCCTTTTCTCTATTGCTTTAGCTGTTTATGTTTTATTTGTTATGCTAATTTAAAGCTAGTCTGCAAAATTATCGCCTGCCTTATTTAAATACAATTTTTCAAACATTTTCAATATCGATTTCACAGCAGTAAGTATTCGTACTATCGATTTCTAGCTGTTGTATGCATTAGCCAATGAACATATGTGACAAATATAAAAAATAATAAATTCGAGTAAAAAGACTATGGACACTGAATTAGCAAGTACACAAAACATACGTACATAGCACAAGGAGTTTTAATGACTTCTTTAAAATTCTTTTTTTAAAATTAATAATTTATTTTGATTCTATAATTTGGGTACCCGGGTTATTACCCAAAGTGACTTCATCAGTCAATATCACTATAATGAAGAAACACATTGTACATACATATGACTTGTAAGGCTAAATATGTTTACAGGTAACACGGTTGAGTGAATGCGAGATCCTATATCAAGGTAAAGGGTAATGAACCTACATTATATATAATAATGAACTAATTATACATATAATAACAAGTCCTCTAACACGCTACAATCCTTCACGCTCTCTGAGATCACAAAACTCAGGACTTCTTGTAGTTCCCAGAATAACTAAGTCTACAAAAGGCAGTAGAGCCTTTTCGTATTCAGCTCCCAAACTTTGGAATAGTCTTCCTGATAGTGTTCGGGGCTCAGACACACTTCCCCAGTTTAAATGTAGATTAAAAACTTATTTTTTTCATCTCTTTAGTCAGGCGTACACATAATACATCCCATAATATTGTGCTCTATTACATCAGACCAAATGCACATTATCATCTAGTATTTGCTAATATGAAAACCAGCTACGTTATTCCCTCTCCACTGCTTTTCTTTTTCTAACCATCCTGAGGCATGCAGACATTGTACCAGCTCCGATTGTCTTCCGTGCGATGAAGATTTTGGACCTCCACAGATATGAGGCCGACTCTGTGAGAATCCTGAGGCATCTAGAGATGTTCCAGCTCCAGTTGGACTGCGATGCTAAAGAGAAGATGCCAACTGCATGTAGTCTTTTGCATCAACACAACATTTATCAGACTGTATATTTATAATCACACCCTCCAGTGTCACCCACATGAGGATGAGGTTCCCCTTTGTGTCTGGTTCCTCTCAAGGTTTCTTACTCTTCCAGCTAAGGGAGTTTTTCCTCACCACAGTCACCTGAGTCACCTCAGACTCGCTCATTGGGGATAAATAAAAACACATTTAAATATATCTCATGTTAATCTTGAACTTTTGCATTATATTAATCTTTATATTATTCTTTATAATAGCATTTTGTTCTATGTTTATGTTCCGTAAAGCCGCTTTGAGACAACATCGATGGTAAAAAAAAGCACCGTACAAATAAATTTGAATTTGAATATAATATTTTAATACCAAATGTTGTGGTTGTAGATATATTAATACTTTAAGTAATTTATCAGAAAAAAATTGTGGACACAATGCCTAAAAATGGCTTTCACTTTAACTTTTATACATAGTAAATGTAATGTAAATGGTAAACAAATGACCTATTTCTGATTAAAAGTGTCGGCTTATTATAAAATAAGGATTTATTACTGATGTTTTTAAACACTTAGGTTTGTCCCCAGTTAGTAAGGAGGAACTTTTCCTGATTCGGGGGTTTGGCCTATGCATTTTCTCCCTGTGTTTATCAGGGATGGGTTGTGACTTGTACTAAATATTCAAAATGGCGGACAGAGGCTCAGCGAGTCAAGATGAGCGCTTGAGAGCAGGTAATCATTACATTTTACATATTCATAATCATTTTCCCTTTCCTAGCATCTTCTTCTCCGTGCGAGGAATTGTGCGCTTTTTTTTTTTTTTAAATCGTCGTTTGATGGCTTTTTTTTGTTCTAACAACGAAATCAGCTACTTTAGCTTAGCAAGTTAGATTAGCGTCGTTAGCTACAAACAAAACAAAACAAGAAACTCTTGTCCGTTTAAATTGCGTGAATTTACGCGCTTATTTACGTCAGGTTTTAAGGGATAAACGTGTATCTGGGTGTTGTAACGGTCGTGAATGCGATTTGAGTGAAATAAAAGTAACCCGGTGGGTTTCTAGATAGCTAGCACGCTGCTTTATGAAGCTGTGGAGATGGAGTTAGCCGAGATGCTAACAAGCTAATGTTAATGATGCCTCGAGTTACCTCAGGGCACCGAGCCAAACAAAACGAGTTATTCAACAACAAATTTACATATTCATATCGACTAGTTTATCTCATGGATATACTTCTGCACTACAAGTCATACTTCAGTTATGTTCTGCAGTTATAACGCATCGTTATTAAAGCTTCTTAACACTTTTTTTGATTGTTTTGTTTCCCCCGGCATTTTGTTTTCACAATGTTAACTTAACGAGTTACTGTAAACAGTGTAATATTAATCTTTATCAGGAGTTTACATAAATGTATATATTCGAATAAACATGTCGGTAATCTTGTCTTTATTTAACAAGCCGAGCGCTGTGTGGACGCTTCAGTCGAGTTTTAAATAAATAAATAAACCCTAGATTATTCTGTGAACGCTTCATTGGTTATGTTTAACTCCAGGAAGGTTATAAACGCCGGTGTTTGTCAGCGCTGATGAAGAACAGTCCAGTTTATGAATATTCATATGTACAAGCGCCGTATTCATGAATGATTTAATCCCCCGTGTAAATGTGCGCGCGCGCGCTCTTTTACAGAAAACGAGAACTGTTTGTTTTTTTCTTCAAAAAAGTCAATAAAATACCTGCAAGTGAAAAGTTTTCGTTTGTTTAACGAGGTAAACGTGTTTTTTTTTTTTTTTTTAAAGGAACTTGATGTATTTTGGTGAACAGGTTATGTCGGCAAGGTGGAACGGGATGGCAGAGAAATTATGCAAATTCTGATCACTTCATGCAAATGAGTCTCCGTGTTGTGACGTAACAATACAAGCATACGGCTTTTGTGGCTTAATATTACTAGTATAAACAGTGTCCTGTTTTGAACACTGCTCTTTAAAGAAAGCCTTCCCTGCTACGTCAGTTAAAATGTCTGATTCTGTTCATATTCTGTTTCTATACTAGATGTAAATCTCAAATGTAGTTAGTTAGAAGACGATTCAACCCGATATTTGGCTACAGTAATCCTGTTAATGTTGTGATTGTTGCTAGTGTTTGTGATGATTTTAATGACTATTAAAATAACATCGTCAAAGGTTTGACTAGCTGAGAAGGTGATGGTGCAAATTATGAAACCAATCCCACAGGAGCCAACAGAGAAAGTCACAGGAGTCTTTGCTTTATACTCTACTATCTGAATAAAAGTTTGGGTACAGAGCTGGTGGGAGGAAGAAAGGCCTCATTTATTAACGCAAGAGAATATATTTGGTGCTCAACTGGCACCGCGTGTGGCATTTATTACTTCATACGTCAGTGTTCAGTTTTATCCTGTTAATGAAACAGACTAGTGCGGAGATCGGTCGAGACTTTCAGTGGAAGTGGCTTGGATCGGATCAGAATTCCTTTAGGTGTGAACAGGTGATTTGAAACAGTTCCACACATGTGATGTACAGAATACTCCCTTACACATGACATTCCATTTCTAGCAGTTTGTTGTTCTGTAGCTTGCATTAACAGAGAATGTCATGCACATTCAATCACATTCATAAGCACCAGTTTACGTTTGTGACTTTGAACACCGCTGTCTCCATGAATGTTTCTTTGTTCCCCAACAGTTTTCATCCTGCAAAAAATTTGCTACATCTTGACTTCTGTACTTTTTGTACGTTCTCAGAATTATAAATCAACCCTAGATGTTGGTTATGGTGAAAATACATTCAGAGCTACATGTGACAGAAAAACTCATCCAATTTGCCTATCATGCATATTCATCGCTATTTATCGGCATCTACACGTACAGAGATGTTTGAGTAATTTTTTTTAAAATATTATTTTAGATGATTCAGATTCAGTTGGAGGTACTTTAAATGTGATCGGTGACATCTGTAGCCCTGTTTGATTATTAGGAATATAGCAGCTTTTATTTCCAGTAAAATTCAGATTCGCAATTGAAAAATAAAACTTAGAAGTTGTTGCTGATTTTTGGAGTTTTGCATCATTTTTCGAGTATATGAAATGCAAATCAAGTGGTTCTTGTTCAGAAAGTCCTGCCTGTGCATGACTAATAAGTTGTTATAAAGTAGCTTTTCTGCCTCTCTACCACCCACTGCTCATGAATATTCATAAGCAGATTCAAACTGTTTATTCATATTCATAAGTTGACTCTCAGAAGTTCTATTAGCTGAAGCTCCTAATAGTATTGAAATAAAAAGCCAGTGAGGGAGCAGAGAGAAGTGTGTGTGGTGAATTTGATTTTTTCACTGCAACCCATGCATATAATTAAATGTATGTGTAAGCTGGATCTTTCCCCTTCGTACAACTTTTTGACTAAAACGACAACGTACGAAGCTCTTGCATAACTCTTAAAATTTTCTGCCATGAATTTTGGTTGTACCTAGCCGGAGAGCATCTTAAATGAACACGTTTGTATTCGACTTTGTAGATCCTGAGGGTTTCAAATAGATTGTGAGAATTCACTGATTCAGAATCGTTGTTTGCTGGTTCAGACATGCCCGACATCACTGTGCCCAAATTTCCTCCCTTTACATCATTTAACAAAGAGCACAGGTTTTACGACGTCAGAAACCAGTCAGATTCACAGAAACTGCTCTGCCGCATCACACATAAACACAAAACAGTGGGTGTTGAAGAGCCAAGCAAGAGTTAGCGTTTCAATTCAAAAATCCTGAACAACACTAGCATTTTGTTTGTAGTAAAGAAAGAGTTTCCCGTTTCTGACCACATCGCTGTACTGCAGGAGAGGAAAAATTGAATAGCCTGTCGGCTTATGTCCCTTTTCACATCCCCTCTTTCACACCCAGCTGCTGTAGGGTGAAAAGGCAACATGTTCTTTAGGTGAGTGTTGAGAACTTTTGGCTCTTGACATTGGAGTCACCAGCGCTGTTCTCTCCATCCTAAAGTGTTGTTTAGTTGGTTTTTGTTTTCTATCACAGCTAAGAGGAACTCGGTCGTCTAAACATGGTGTTTCAGAGCCAAAATCACTTTCCTTCTGTACTCCTTTTTAAATAAATTCAGTCATTACAAATGAACACGCATTCCCTGCTTTAGAATACTAGATGCTAGAGTCTGGATCTATCTCCTTGTTTTTCTGTTTGTGTTTAGGTTTTGCTTAAACACGCTGTACGTCATTTTGTCTTTAAATAAATCGAGGCACTTGAATCTGCGTGGGACGTTTTTCCTAATTGAGAATTATATTTGGAGCTGAAGTCTATTTCTAGTCCATGACTGAATAGAATATTCTCAGAAAGTTCATCTGTTGCTGGTTCTGTAGCACGTCAGTGTTAGCAAATTTCTCACTAGGACTATGTTTAACCATGAATGGCAATTCATCTACATCCTCAGCCTGCGAATGTGATAAAACTCACTCATTCTCCTGATCCTATTCAGAGCTGTTCTGGGTCTTTTTTAATGAGCTTATTAAAGCATTCATTTTTCAAAGGGAACACAGGAAGAAAATGCACTTTATTCAGGCTTCCAGCAGATAATTAACAGTGTTTGCTGACGGAGGCGTGATGGTCGACGTGAAAGTTATTGATTAGTCTTGTGCAATGTAACCGCAGTCGCTCAAACACCATTTTTGCTGTCACAGTAATCAACGATGAGTCCACTTAACGTTTATGATGATTAATTTTTCAGCTTTCTCTTTACCTTTGGATGTACCTCATCTTCTTAAGTGGGCCAGAAAGTACTCGACCAATTAAGTTGTGTATAGTTAATTTTATTTTGTTAAATTTGTTGAATTAATAAGAACAGGATTGTTTTTTGTGGCGAGCTCCGATCACGACCTTGCTTTGAACGCGCTTGCACAAAAGTGTCAAAGTACTTTGATGCAGCATCAAAAACATTTTTTTTCCTCAAGGCAAAACTGCCTGTGTTCAGCAGCCCGGCTCGCTGCAGGCGAACGTTTGTGTATTGTGAGCGTTTCAGCAGCTGTAAGGAACCATACAACTGGTCGCAAGAAGAGAGATGAACAGCAGCCTCTAACTGTCAAAAGAAACTTTTATAAGAACAGAAGTTATATGGCGTGCCATAACCGAATGTTAAAAACAGCTAAAAAAAAAAAATCCTGCTTGTACACAGTATAGAAATAGCCCAATTTCTTCACACTACACTGTACCTCAAGTTCACCAGTTGGTTCTTCCTGTTTTTGTTTTCTAATATATATCTTGTTTCTTTTTCAAAATAGTACAGAAACCACTACTACAGCCAGTTACTCAGGCTTTAATGTTGACAAAGACCTCGTTCACAGCTGGCTTTAACATGTGGTTTGGGTGATTGTAAGTGCTAAATGTACAGGTGTGAGCATGGTCTCGAGTGTTGGGAACTCACACTTCATGGTAGCTCTCTGCTGCTTGGGTAATAAAGAAAGACCATGCTGTAAGAACAGAGACAAAAGGAGCTGGTTTTTAAACCGTAAGTTGCAGACAACACAATTAAAACATTTCAGAGAGGATTCGTGTGACATTTTTATCTAGGAAATAAATGAGTGGCCTTTGTATGCCTTGACAGAAAACGACGAAAACGATTCCATCACCCAGGAGGCATGTTAATGCCAGGTGTGAACGGAGCCAAAGTCGCAGTCACGCTTTCCTGAAAAAGAGGGATTTGGAGATCTTGTTCTCTAGGCATAAGGATGAGTCGGTAGTGTCTTTTATGGCTGTATAGTGTTTAATGGCCAACGGTTTGCGTTGAGTATGAAACCGAAGCCTGTAGCTAGATGATGCCTCTGAAATCCACATATACCTTTTGCACCGAGTTGGATACTTGGCACACAACACAGCAGTAATGGTGCATATAGTAAAATATGTAAACAATTACAAAACCATCTCAGCTGTTTCATGTTGTGGGCTGTAAGCAGGGTTAGGCTTAGGCTCAATTATTAGAAATAAACAATATCTCTCGTGTTAGTGAATCATTTACAATCGGAGCGTTTTCTGTAAAGGTAATCCTGTTTAATATGCATCCTGGTGCTTAAAGCTTTTCATAGTTTCCGAGTTTGTAAATTGTTTAATTCTGTTTATTCCCGTGTTGCTTTTGAGCCTTGCCACAGTGGACTAGCTGACAAATAAATTTCTCTGTTGTGATGGCTGATATTGCATCGTGGGGGGTGTTTCTCACTTTCCCTTTAATTAAAACAGTCACACGCTGGCAGTAATTGGGCTTTTACTTCTCCCTAGCTGCCATGCCTGCCATACCCAAGAAGCTATCCAATTAATATGCTAATGAAATGATAAATATTTATGAGCGTTTTTGAATTATGCAGAAATCTTTCTGAGGTCTCTCTCTCTCTCTCTCTCACTCTCTCTGAAATGAATTACTTGCAGGACTTCAAAGCTGCTCTTGGCTAACGAGGATCGGGCGCTCTATTTGCATATAGCTTTAATCAGCTGAATACTGATTAAGCTTCATTATGGATGCTAGTGTTCCAGTTGCATTCTTTGTTTCGCTCTGGCGAGGGTGAGGGAACTCATGCTCCTAGCTGCAATTTTCAGTATTGCGTCTGTGTGGGTCAGAGGAGCTGTAGATATCTGCAGGCTTTTTACCTTTGTTTCATTTGAACAATATCATAGGTGATCTTGTAGTTTTGCTTTTTGTTCAGCACGCGGCTTCTATCCCATGCTTAAATCTTGCATTTGTGTGAAGATGTTTCATGCTAGAGCTCATGGATTTGAGAGTGTCTGGTGAGTGTCTTTCACTTATGTGCACTGGTTTCTATTATTTTTGTATCGGCGAACGTTGAGGTATCCGAGTGTGGGAGCGCTCTGAGTTATGGACGTGATTTACTCTGGTCGCAATCTTTCACCTTCATTTTTTTTTTTGTTGTTGTTTTTTGTCAGATTGTTTTGAGAATAAGACTGTAGTTTAATCCGTCTGGGGAAAGCCATGAAAGTGTTGGATTTTAAGTAAAAAAAAAAAAAAAAAGCATTTTGCTTTTAAAAGTTTGCGCTGGTCGTGCATGCTTGCTTTGTGAACCATGGCGTACTTTATCTTTGTAAGTAGCCACTAGCTAATTTTGCTGAGATTTTTTTTTTTTTTTTTTTTTAAGGCTCGTAATAAAGTGCTTCTAATATCGAACGTAGGATTTGAAAAGCTGTGAGTCAGGCAGCACAAAGGATGAGTGCAATTTTAGAGGTCATTAAGCTTTCACAGTTAATCCAGTCGGAGTAAGAGATGAATCTCAGTCACTTAGGTCAAGACCTCATCACTAATATGGATAACTCTGGTCTTTTTCTTTCTTTCTTCTCTCGTCCTGCTCGGCAGATTCTACAAGCACAGCAACAGAATCAAGTAAAACTGCCATGGAGAATGGAATACACAGAGTCCAAGGTAAATCCTCTCCTGCCTTTGTGTTAGTGTGTGATTTGTTTTCTGTGAAGCATGTGAGTAAACTGTCTCCCTTTCCTTTGTAGCTGCTCAAACAAACGGCCTGGACTTGCAGCAAAAACCAAATGGACAAGCAACAAGTGCAATCAGCAACATGCAGGCACAAGCCTTGCTCCAACAGGTAGTGGATGTTCTCATTAATATACACACACACACACACACACACACACACACACTTAATAGGGTTGCAGTCACCTTCTAGATGCTTTCAGTGTTCTATTGGTTTAGAATGAGGATGCAGACTAAGGGGATATTAACCTCTCTGGGTTCTTATAGTAAAAATTCATTCCGCATGGAGACAAGTCAGTGTAATTTATTAAGAAAGTACCATGGCCACTCATTATCTGTTAGAAATGAGCTCGAGAGATCAGAGTGGTATGTTAATTAAACGCCGCTGCAGTCATTCCAAAACAGGTGGAGAAGAATATGCAAATCTATGCAGAATGTATTTACACTGCATAATACCCTCATTTACATAATGCGACTACAGGCAATTTGATTCCCCCAATGAGTTTTTGCCGTCCAAACTTTCATCCAAGATTTAGCTTCCTCAACTAATTCTCTCACAATCATCACGGCGGCTTTTTATTTCTACCCTTATCGGTAGCTTTACTTGATATTGATGGTCTTTGCCTCTCGTGTTAATCTGATTTCATTGACTTTTGCTGTGCAGAAATAAAAATGCAAACGTCACTGACGACGGAGGCGCTTAATAATCTCGCCATTGTAGATGGTGAATGCTTCAGAGTCGAATTTATTGGCGAGTGGGAAGTTGAATCAAAAAAGATTCCGTCTAGGATCGTAAAGAGTTTGTCAGGTTTCATTGAATTTAATTCGATGCCAATGTTAAATCGTACAAAATAAGTATAATAATAACAGTAATCCTAATATTCAGTCTTCATATAAGTCCATAGACATTGACGCTGGCCTTAAACCCTCTCTGTCGTCCTCACCCAACGAATATTGTGTGTTCGGTGAATAGCTTTTTAAATAGACACAAGAACGTAGACACGTGCGTATGTTTCATAAGCGATTTCTCCTGTGGTGCTTGTTTGAGAAATGCCACAGTCAGAGTTAAAGGTGCCCTGCCACACGTATTTCATTACTTTTGTGGTAATGTCTGAAGTTTACCATGGACTCTGTAACTTTTTTTTGTGGAAATAATGCCTTGGTTACCTTGTTTCAAGCCATTCTAATGTGGTATAGAAAGCCTGCAGGAAGACTCGGCTCGATTTGCACCAGTTCTCATGAATATTCAAATGAGCTATGTTGCTTGGCTCCGATTGGCTAACCGCTAGGATATGAGAGCATGACTATTCATTCACCCAGCGCAATAAGTAACCTAGTCTAGAGGAAATTTGTTTACAATCACCTTGAATTGAGGCAGAATGGCTTCTTCACAAGCCCGTTGACGTTCAGCCATCCTTGCTGTATAGGAAACTCACTGAGCTGCACGAATTCTGGGGGCGCGGTCTCAAGTGGGAGAGCTCATGAATAGTAATGAGCTCAGTCACTCTGACGTCAGACTGAGCAGCTTTTCTAACTGACCTGATTTCTCCCCTTATTTCTTTTAAGTGGCTAGAACTGACCGGGGAGGTAACAGTTTGTTTTCACATTCACGACACAACACAAACACATATGGACCTAACACATATCAAAAAATTTTGTGTGGAAGGGCACCTTTAAATAACAGATTACAGTTAGCGTGACTGCTAGCAGTAACCAGCATAATGGGTTTGTAATCATGCTTGATAACCATCTCATTTAGTGAGGCTTGTTGTCTTGTTTTTATTTATTTATTTATTTATTTTAAATCTTCAGTGCTCCCATAGCATGATGCAGTAATGATCCTTGATTCAGTAGAGTGATGGTTGTCTGTTTTTATCATACGTGTTTATCCTAAAGTTTGTGTGTGTGTGTGTGTGTGTGTGTGTGTAGTTGAGTCTGACTTCAGCACAGCAGCAGCAGTTGTTTCTGCAGCAGGCTCAGCAGATCCTGGCAGCCGCCGTGCAGCAGCAATCCGCCGGGCAGCAGAGCAGCACCACTGGAGCCAACCTCTCTGCTTCTGCTGCTACACCCATCACTCAGATCCCTCTCTCTCAGCCTATCCAGATAGCACCGGTAAGTACAACAAATACGTAACGTTTGTGCTCTCGAAATGTTATCAGTGTTGATAGGTTTATCTTTGTTTCCTTTACTGTGGTTCTACTGAACAAATCTGAGTAATCATTTACATTACATGTACAGCATTTAGCAGACGCTCTTATCTGGAACGATTTACATTTTATCTCATTTTTTATACAACTGAGCAATTGCGGGTTAAGGGCCTTGCTCAGGGGCCCAGCAGTGGCAGCTTGGTGGATGTAGGAATCAAACTTGCAACACCTTAAGCACTAGGCTAATACATCCCACAATCACCGCTATACTAAGTTGACTTACCATGATTATTGATCTTATTTCAGTAAGCTTATAGCATATTAATTAAAAAAAAACTCATTACACTTGATTAAACACGTGTTCTGCTACAATATATGTAAGCATCAAGCATGCGTATGTTTAGATGTGTGAGAAAATCAAGTTGAAACGTGTTTAGTAGCTTTAAGTTTATTTTCTTTAACTTTTGTGCCCTGAGTTTTGTAGATCTTTGTTTACATTGTTCCAAAAACCGTTCTGTTCATTTATTCACATACACACGTTAATCAGTGTGATGGTGTGTGACACTGTATGTGAGGGAGTGTCACCACCATGAATATTGATGTATTGTCACACCTGGGGAGACGATGTGCCACCTCCAATGGGTCTATCAAGGTGGAATGGAAAGGTGGAGGCAGAGGTGGGGATTTAACACGTTTGAATAGGGTTGCAAAGGGGCGGAAAGTTTCCGGTAAATTAGGGTAGGGTACAAGTCAACTTAAACTGCATTAAATCTTGTTGTTTTAAACAAAATTATGCTGCAATTTAAGCACATTTAAGTTCCTTGTTATAGGCAACTCTGCATTTTTTTTTTAATTCCCAGTTTATTTCCATATATTCCCGTTAATTCCCATGGAAAGTTTCCAGCCTTGAAAATTCCTGGAATTTTGCAACCCTACGTTTGAATAGTTCACGCTGACTATTACAACATAAATAGCATACGATGTGAACGAGTGTGTCTGGATTAGCGCTAATGAGCTAAGACTAAACTATACACATTGTAGGTTTTTGTGCATATTACACAAACTGAGAATATATACTGATATATTTCTCTCATCTGCGCAACGTTTGACGCACTCCAGATAAAAATTCACAGAGCTGGATGCAGCGGAAAGCAGATCCTGTTAGTATTTATTTATTTATTTTTGTTGTTGTTTACGAAATAAAAACGGATACAAATAAAAGTAGACCTGTTGCAGTTTATAATGATGTCTTCACCGCTAATAGTGGAGTATTTTAAGTCTGGCATTGCTGCACTGGAAAAAATCCAAGAGGGCCCTTTCTTGTGAGGCTTTATTATTTATTTTTTTTTTTTCTTTCACTGTTAAGGCTTTTGACTGAGTAACATGATATTTGTCATATTGTGGTTCCCTTTGCATCAATTGGTGTGTTTGTTTACCTTTAGCAGCTGCAACCGACGGGTCTTAACCTGCAGCAGTTTGTGTTGGTGCAGCCAGGACAGCTTCAGCCTGCTCAGTTTATCATCTCCCCCTCACCTCAAGGCCAGACTGGTATGAACTCTTACAACAACATTCAAAGCACAGTGAAGCCCAGCATGTTTCATTTTGTGTGTCTCTGAAGGAAGAGTCTTTACATATGCAGTCAAGTTCTCCTGAAATTTGAAAACAGCCTGCACGATTCATCTCTTACCTGAACGGATGACCTTTTTCCCCTTTCCGAATTTAGTCATGATGAATTCCCAACCACCAGCAAGTTCTTATTTATATATGACTGCTGTAAACACCAAACGGTGAAAGCTATCACATGCTTCCTCCAAGATGCATGAATCCAGCCAACCACTCGTGCAGTTTCACAGGCAGTGTATGAGGAAAGTCGTCTTTCTCACACACACGAGCCAAGCAATGGCTCATTCAGACTTCTTTCTTTTTTTAGGACTTCTACAAGGCCTTCAAGCCCAGAATCTTCTGACACAACTACCTCAAAGTCAAGCCCAGATCCTGCAGCCTCAGCCAAGCATTGCTCTGACTACACAGGTCCGATCAATAATCTCAGCTGACTCTAATATTCAGTCTCCATGTTTTCTTTAGAAGCTTTTCAGACCATGATATCAGAACCAACTCACTGATTTTAATTATCTTAGCTGTTTTTTCTTTTCCTTGCACGTCAAAGCTGCATGTTTTGTTCTCCATAGGCAGCAACACCTTCACGAAAGATCGCTGCTATGCCATCTGCTGCACCACTCACAACGAAGCGGGTGGATGCTTCTCTAGTGGAAGAGGCCAGTGAACTGGAGGAACTAGAGCAGTTTGCCAAGGCCTTTAAACAGAGAAGGATTAAACTGGGCTTTACTCAGGTACCTCAAGTGCACAATATTGTGCTGGTTGTTCTAGACTGATATAAACTTTTTTTTTTGATAACTTCAGTAATTTCTTTACATTTAATCACCAGGGAGATGTTGGCTTGGCCATGGGAAAGCTGTATGGGAATGACTTTAGCCAGACCACCATCTCCCGTTTTGAGGCCTTGAACTTGAGCTTCAAGAACATGTGCAAGCTCAAACCATTGCTGGAGAAGTGGCTGAATGATGCTGGTCTGTCTTACCTCTCTTTCACCAAACTTTGTATATTGGTTTCAGTAACCATTTTAAATGCTAACTATTTTTTACTTTTTTTTTAACTTTCTGTTTATAGAAAATATGACATCAGAATCTGCCGTTTCCAGTCCCAGTGACATGTCCCCAGGAATTTGTGAGGGTCTAAATCGACGCCGTAAGAAAAGAACCAGCATTGATACCAACATTCGTATTGCCTTGGAGAAAAGCTTTCTTGAGGTTGGAGAACAGACTTATAAACACTAGGGGTCAGAGTTACCATGCTTATAACAAGTCAAACATGTTGATTACAAGCCAAATATGACACGCTATTTGTTTTCTTCTCTTGCTGTATACATTGCATATTAGTGCTGATTTAATGAGGGTAACGTTATCCAGGGTAGATGAGCTGAAAATGTTGCTGTGCATTTCAGAAAGTGGAAGTCAATTCAGATAAACCAGTATTCTGTGTTGCAATCCCTTTTACAGCAAAGTCAGAAGCCTACTTCTGAGGAGATAACACTGATCGCAGATCAGCTCAACATGGAAAAGGAGGTGGTGAGAGTGTGGTTCTGTAACCGTCGGCAGAAGGAGAAGAGGATCAACCCTCCGAGCAGCAGCACAATCAACACCCCCATCAAAACGGTCTTCACCAACTCGCCGTCAGTGGTGGGTTATTTGGTTAAATTTATAGTTGCTTTTTAGTCACATAAATCCATTTGTGACCTAGAAAATGTGTCCGTAGCTTTTGATAATTGTCCTTTTGTGTTATCATTAATGTTGACAGATCTCTAGTGCGTCAAACACACTGAATGCCAGTTCAGGGCTCTCTCTCAGCACTGCCTCTGTTCCCAACCTCACACTTGCTGGTATGTTGTTGTTTTGTTATTAAACATAGTCCTCATTTAGAGGGTTTTTTCATGAATGACTGGCACCAAAACGTCCCATTTTATCTGCTCTTTTTTTTTTAATGTCCATTAGATGTACAAATTTAGTTAGGTTGTCAAGGATGCATAGGGAAAATGTGACTCAGTTCTAATCCAGGAAAACACATTATACATGTTGATTTGTAGTGAAAATCTTGGATTAAGTAAATTCTCCAAAAATTAGAAATGATCAAAAGTCCTAACATTCTCAGAAAAGAGGACCTGAACACATTAAAAATGAAATGGAAGCTACTTTCTGAATAACTGATGACCCAGCATTAAGCTCTGGGGTATTCCTGTTGGAGCCTCTATACATTGTTTTGTAAACAAAATAAGTACTGAAATTTTTTGGGTGTTTCTTCCAGTGCTTGATTTTCTGTTGACCTCAGGTACAACTCTAGGACCAGTCACCTCAAACACTGCAACAGTCATCTCTTTGGCACCTGCTGTCGCCACTCCAGCTCCGCCCGTGACATCCTTGTCACTTACTCCTTCTGCTACAGCAACTCTGTCCAGTGCAAAACAGGAACTGGTCAGGACAACAGAGACTGGGTCCACCATAGCAACGTCAACTGGACAGTTTCTCGTGTCTCCAGCAGGGCTGGGTGGCGCAAACCTGGCAGCCATGGCAGCGGCAGCAGGATTTAACCCAGGGATTATATCACCTTCACAGCTAACCCAGGGGTATGCACTGTACATGATCAGAAGCGTTTTTAATGTTAAATTTTAACATTGTCAGCTCGAGTGTTTGGTTAATAGTTAAATCTGCTATTTCAGGGGGGCGTTACTAAGCTTAGCACCAGCCTCGCTTGGCAATGCTCTGACTCCAACAGCACTGATGAACAACACTACACTGGCCACTATTCAGGGTTAGTGAATCTTCTCTCTTGTGTACATTTGACTACATTTTAACCATCTCGTTTTATATCAGTTAATGCTTCTATCTGTGTTTTATTTGTTTTTGTCACCCAAGCCCTTGCATCTGGAGGGGCGCTACCCATAACCTCTATCGATGGAAACGGCAATGTGCTCTTTGCCAATACCAGTTCAGGAGGTCCCACGCCCAATCTGATGACCACTCCTGTTCTTTTCAACTCACCCCTGTCTCTGCTCCCCACCGGTGTGCTTTCAGCAGGCGGAGCTGGTGGCGGCGCTCTTAACCTACAGGTTACTGGTGATGTGCACCAGAGTGCTCTGCCAGTTAAAAGCATCACTGTGGCCTCCAAGGCTCAATGAACATTTTGCTTCTTCCCTCACTCTCTTTTTAGACATTTATTTAATCCCTTTGCTACTACCAAATACTGAAACATTTTATTATAACTGCAAATTTTTATCCTTGCCCCAGGAGAATTTGTTACCTGTTTATGGACAAACCAACTGTCTGTCCTAGCAGCTGTTTTGGAGCCTTCATGGAAATTATTTGATGGTATAGTGATGCTGAAGAAGCAGGTGGAATCTTTGTAGACATCTTTTTGCATGGGTTGTGGGATGCTTTTCCTGAAATCAATCTCTTTTTAAAAAGGAAAAAAAAAATAACCTTTTGATCGAACCAAAAAAAAAAAGTGAGATTTTGAGATCACGTTAATCATCCTTAAACGAGATTACTGGGCATAGACGAGCTTATGTTCACTTTGTGCAAGGTTCTTTTTATTTCTGGGTCTGTCGTGCAGGTCCGTATTCCAGATTTATAACCAAGATCCTTGCATATATTTTACGGTTTGAGTCGGACATGTTACTTCACGTTGTCTCAGTAGATGTTTTTAGAAGTCTTTTAAAATAAATATATATATATAAATAAATATATATTGTTCTAACTAATGTATCAATTTATGAACACGGTTAGAAGGCTTTAAAACTAGTAATAAATCCGAGGCTCTGATTCAAAGCTGGGTCTCTTTACGAGCAGTGCAAGGAGTCTTTGTTCTGTCCAACTCTTGTCTGCAAACACTGATCTTACTTTAGTGCCCCAATGTGGCAGTCACTTGAGGGCAGATGATGTCTACAAACAGCACTGATGTTAAGGTTCATGTAGGAGGGAGAAGTTAATTAGATTCAGGTTCTGAATAGATGAGGCTTTGAACCACAGATGACGCATCCCTTCATACACGATAACTTATCCGATTCAGTTGAACTGCAGTTCGTCAATTCTGAAGGTCTGTTTTATAGGGATGCTGACGCCAGCCTTTTATCTTAGTGATTTTCATAACCGCTAAACCAAATGTCTGATCAGTTTATTGAGAGAAGTCAACAATGTAGCTTTGCACACTGTAACACTTTGTATATTTGCCTAAGAATTGAGTAACTGCTAAACTAATATACATGGCTTTATTCTCTCAGACATGATCTCTGTGGACTGAGGCACTGAGGGTGTGTAGATCTGATATGAAAAGCTTCGACCAAAGTGGACATAGATATAAACGACTACACGTACAGGTCACTGAAAAGGCCGAGCAGATCCACTTTGTACATGTTCTCCGTTCGCCATCGTCGCTCGAGCATCAGTTAATCATCTGTGTCTAGAGGCATGACACAAGCTGGACCTCTGCTTTCGTAGCTAACACAGTTTATTAGTAATACATCAGCGTTTAGTATTAAAGTATAATACTGACTGAGGCACAACGGGGGACTTGGAGCTAATTCTCATTATCAGTAGATGATTAATAAGGTTTTGTGCTTCAAAAAACATCCAAACTACTTAAATAAATTCTTCACTAGAAGCTCAGAGACAGGTTTAGTCGTCATTTGTCGTTTCATAAAAACTTGGCACCAAAGTTATCCAGCACTATGCAGTTTATTTAAATGCTCAGAATGCTGCAAAATAATCAGGTTTTCATTTAATAATACTAAAAGTATTTGGGGTTTTTTTTTTGGCATTAAACAGACCTTTCCTAATGCTCATTTTGGTAATTAATACATTTAAAAAAAAACAAAAAAAAACTACTGCACTGTAAGTACTACTATTAAAGGTGCCCTGCCACACGTATTTCATTACTTTTGTGGTAATGTCTGAAGTTTACCATGGACTCTGTAACTTTTTTTGTGGAAATAATGCCTTGGTTACCTTGTTTCAAGCCATTCTAATGTGGTATAGAAAGCCTGCAGGAAGACTCGGCTCGATTTGCACCAGTTCTCATGAATATTCAAATGAGCTATGCTGCTTGGCTCCGATTGGCTAACCGCTAGGATATGAGAGCATGACTATTCATTCACCCAGCGCAATAAGTAACCTAGTCTAGAGGAAATTTGTTTACAATCACCTTGAATTGAGGCAGAATGGCTTCTTCACAAGCCCGTTGACGTTCAGCCATCCTTGCTGTATAGGAAACTCACTGAGCTGCACGAATTCTGGGGGCGCGGCCTCAAGTGGGAGAGCTCATGAATAGTAATGAGCTCAGTCACTCTGACGTCAGACTGAGCAGCTTTTCAAACTGATCTGATTTCTCCCCTTATTTCTTTTAAGTGGCTAGAACTGACCGGGGAGGTAACAGTGCGTTATCAAATTCACGACACAACACAAACACATATGGACCTGATACATATCAAAAAATACAAGTAAAAACGGTTTTGTGTGGAAGGGCACCTTTAAGGTTCATTTCTAACATGCCAAAGCAAATTCTTCCTGCATTCCTTTGATTATCATTGTGGATGATGTTAACCAGATGCTAGCACATGGATCTCTCTCGCTTCTCGTCAGGTTTCCTGGCAATAGTTTTAATCTTTATCTTTAGTTGTTACTATATACAGCTATACAGCATAATCTGCTTGCTATGCTATAAACCAGAGGATTAACTGTATAAATAGATACTTGACAGATATCCTGCTTATTGTGATGACACATCTGCTTACAACTTTTGCTACGTTTACTAAGACGACACGACACTTCAGCGACGGAAGAAGTGTGAAAATAATTTATTAGACAAAAAAACTCGTTAAACAGATCGTTTGTATCTTAAGTAAGCTTGCCTATAGAGTGTTTCTAAGCACTACAGGTAGAAAATTCGACTTCTGTGGTCGATGGAAGTTTTCATAGAGCGTAACGTAATGTCAGCTTCTGTATTCCAGCACGTAGCCTCGTACCAATCTACTGTAAACCTAGTTTAAATAACAGGTGCACTGCCTTGTTTGGGTGAGAAACTCAAACTAGGACGCAATATTTCTCACAAAGGAGGAGTTTTGCCTTATTAGTCATTTCTTATTAGTATTTACACATGCTTCAGGTTCAATTCATTCTAGTTTGTGTTCACATCCTCTTGGGGGGAATAAAAATATAGCCCAAAAAAAAAGTACCAAAGACTTTCCTCATGGTGTGTGATGTAGCACAGCCGCCTCTGGCTTTCCTTAGGAAACATCATCCATACACTGTGTTTTGATCACATCAGGACACATAAAGATTAGTCTCATGCTGACACTTGGCATTGTTCTCAACACTGATTCTCATGAGCTTTTTTCCAAAAGGAAGTGTTTCAATGTGTTATGGATACAAAACCAAAGATATCTCTCTCTCTCTCTCTTTCTCTTTCTTTTTCTTCTTCTTTAATGCTTTGCTTACGAGTCCTGTTTTTCTAATCTTTTAATCAACAGCTTTTATCTGTACTTTTTTCTACAGCAAGAATTTCTGTTGACGCGTTTTAAGGATCGAAACATTTCACTATCTAGGGCATGATTTATGTTCCTCGGTTTTATCGTACAGAAAGGGCTGATTTTAAAAAAAATAACATTTAAAAAAGCAAAAAAAAAAAGGGGTGTTCACATCATTTACTGTTTTAACTTTTGATGTGGATGGAAAAAAGTATTTTAACTTGCATTTAGGTTATTAGGCATTAATGTTGTAGTCTACTGTGTGTGTCTTGTGTAGTCTTGGTTTCTGTTAATATTGGAAATATTGTAGTTGTGTATATATCATTAAACTTTTTTTTGTTACCACAGTGTCATGTCTCAGTGTTTAAAATGTAATCGCTGCTAAATCAATATACACACAGACCAGGCACAGAGAAGACAGACAGACAGACAGACCGACCAGGCACAGAGAAGACAGACAGACAGACAGACCGACCAGGCACAGAGAAGACAGACAGACAGACAGCCCGACCAGGCACAGAGAAGACAGACAGCCCGACCAGGCACAGAGAAGACAGACAGCCCGACCAGGCACAGAGAAGACAGACAGCCCGACCAGGCACAGAGAAGACAGACAGCCCGACCAGGCACAGAGAAGACAGACAGACCGACCAGGCACAGAGAAGACAGACAGACCGACCAGGCACAGAGAAGACAGACAGACCGACCAGGCACAGAGAAGACAGACAGACCGACCAGGCACAGAGAAGACAGACAGACCGACCAGGCACAGAGAAGACAGAGAGACCGACCAGGCACAGAGAAGACAGAGAGACAGACAGACCGACCAGGCACAGAGAAGACAGAGAGACAGACAGACAGACCAGGCACAGAGAAGACAGACAGACAGACAGACAGACCAGGCACAGAGAAGACAGACAGACCGACCAGGCACAGAGAAGACAGACAGACAGACAGACCGACCAGGCACAGAGAAGACAGACAGACAGACAGACCGACCAGGCACAGAGAAGACAGACAGACAGACCGACCAGGCACAGAGAAGACAGACAGACAGACCGACCGACCAGGCACAGAGAAGACAGACAGACAGACAGACCGACCAGGCACAGAGAAGACAGACAGACAGACAGACCGACCAGGCACAGAGAAGACAGACAGACAGACAGACCGACCAGGCACAGAGAAGACAGACAGACAGACAGACAGACCGACCAGGCACAGAGAAGACAGACAGACAGACCGACCAGGCACAGAGAAGACAGACAGACAGACCGACAGACCGACCAGGCACAGAGAGACAGACAGACCGACCAGGCACAGAGAAGACAGACAGACAGACAGACAGACCGACCAGGCACAGAGAGACAGACAGACAGACCAGGCACAGAGAGACAGACAGACAGACCAGGCACAGAGAAGACAGACAGACAGACCAGGCACAGAGAAGACAGACAGACAGACCAGGCACAGAGAAGACAGACAGACAGACCAGGCACAGAGAAGACAGACAGACAGACAGACCAGGCACAGAGAAGACAGACAGACAGACCGACCAGGCACAGAGAGACAGACAGACCGACCAGGCACAGAGAAGACAGGCAGACAGACCGACCAGGCACAGAGAAGACAGACAGACCAGGCACAGAAGACAGACAGACCAGGCACAGAAGACAGACAGACCAGGCACAGAAGACAGACCGACCAGGCACAGAGAAGACAGACCGACCAGGCACAGAGAAGACAGACAGACCAGGCACAGAGAAGACAGAGAGACAGACAGACCGACCAGGCACAGAGAAGACAGGCAGACAGACCGACCAGGCACAGAGAAGACAGGCAGACAGACCGACCAGGCACAGAGAAGACAGGCAGACAGACAGACCAGGCACAGAGAAGACAGACAGACCAGGCACAGAGAAGACAGACAGACCAGGCACAGAGAAGACAGACAGACCAGGCACAGAGAAGACAGACAGACCAGGCACAGAGAAGACAGACAGACCAGGCACAGAGAAGACAGACAGACAGACAGACCGACCAGGCACAGAGAAGACAGACAGACAGACCGACCAGGCACAGAGAAGACAGACAGACAGACAGACCGACCAGGCACAGAGAAGACAGACAGACAGACAGACCGACCAGGCACAGAGAAGACAGACAGACAGACAGACCGACCAGGCACAGAGAAGACAGACAGACAGACAGACCGACCAGGCACAGAGAAGACAGACAGACAGACAGACCGACCAGGCACAGAGAAGACAGACAGACAGACAGACCGACAGACAGACAGACAGACCGACCAGGCACAGAGAAGACAGACAGACAGACAGACCGACCAGGCACAGAGAAGACAGACAGACAGACAGACCGACCAGGCACAGAGAAGACAGACAGACAGACCGACCAGGCACAGAGAAGACAGACAGACAGACCGACCGACCAGGCACAGAGAAGACAGACAGACAGACAGACCGACCAGGCACAGAGAAGACAGACAGACAGACAGACCGACCAGGCACAGAGAAGACAGACAGACAGACAGACCGACCAGGCACAGAGAAGACAGACAGACAGACAGACCGACCAGGCACAGAGAAGACAGACAGACAGACCGACCAGGCACAGAGAAGACAGACAGACCGACCAGGCACAGAGAGACAGACAGACCGACCAGGCACAGAGAGACAGACAGACAGACAGACAGACCGACCAGGCACAGAGAGACAGACAGACAGACCAGGCACAGAGAGACAGACAGACAGACCAGGCACAGAGAAGACAGACAGACAGACCAGGCACAGAGAAGACAGACAGACAGACCAGGCACAGAGAAGACAGACAGACAGACCAGGCACAGAGAAGACAGACAGACAGACAGACCAGGCACAGAGAAGACAGACAGACAGACCGACCAGGCACAGAGAGACAGACAGACCGACCAGGCACAGAGAAGACAGGCAGACAGACCGACCAGGCACAGAGAAGACAGGCAGACAGACCGACCAGGCACAGAGAAGACAGACAGACCAGGCACAGAAGACAGACAGACCAGGCACAGAGAAGACAGACCGACCAGGCACAGAGAAGACAGACCGACCAGGCACAGAGAAGACAGACAGACCAGGCACAGAGAAGACAGAGAGACAGACAGACCGACCAGGCACAGAGAAGACAGGCAGACAGACCGACCAGGCACAGAGAAGACAGGCAGACAGACCGACCAGGCACAGAGAAGACAGGCAGACAGACAGACCAGGCACAGAGAAGACAGACAGACCAGGCACAGAGAAGACAGACAGACCAGGCACAGAAGACAGACAGACCAGGCACAGAAGACAGACAGACCAGGCACAGAAGACAGACAGACCAGGCACAGAAGACAGACAGACCAGGCACAGAGAAGACAGACAGACAGACAGACCGACCAGGCACAGAGAAGACAGACAGACAGACCGACCAGGCACAGAGAAGACAGACAGACAGACAGACCGACCAGGCACAGAGAAGACAGACAGACAGACAGACCGACCAGGCACAGAGAAGACAGACAGACAGACAGACCGACCAGGCACAGAGAAGACAGACAGACAGACAGACCGACCAGGCACAGAGAAGACAGACAGACAGACAGACCGACCAGGCACAGAGAAGACAGACAGACAGACAGACCGACAGACAGACAGACAGACCGACCAGGCACAGAGAAGACAGACAGACAGACAGACAGACAGACCGACCAGGCACAGAGAAGACAGACAGACAGACAGACAGACAGACCGACCAGGCACAGAGAAGACAGACAGACAGACTGAGAGAAAGTCATACAGAGAGAGAGAGAAATAGAATTTCACAGAAAATACATTATTCTCAGTATCACTTGAAATCTGAATTCTACAAAAAGCTGACAGACTTCGACTTTGTGTGGATGGAAACTTTTCTTCTTCCATTCATGTTGCTTTTGCTTGAAATCCAAGTCATATAGAAAACCCAACCCCACATGAAACACAAGTTTACACAGTAGCACATGAAGTGTTCAGAAATAAACTGCCGCTTTACGTGTTTATTAACGAGTCTCTGTTTGTGCACACACACACACATATATGCAAGAAAATCATATTGTACTTACTTTATTCTGCTTCTATGTACATTTAATATAAAATGTATATTTTATTCCCAACCTTCCCAACCTGGAAATAAGTTTCTTCTTTTTTTTTGTTCTTGATTCAGTGAATATCTAAATGTACTGCATTTTTGTATGATACAAGACACAAAAATAGCTGAATTCTCTGTGGCAGTGATGCAGAAAAAGTCACAGAAACATGTTTAATTTACAAAAAAAAAGAAAACTTTCTACAAATATACTTCTGCAAAGAATTGCCGGAAGAAAGTTAAGGTAAAAAAAACAAAACAAAAACAAACATAGATTTTAGCATCTCTACGGCACTGATTTCTTAGCAAATCTACACTTTAGCAAACACGAGCAGGAATGAAAGCTAATGTATGTAAGCTAACGTCTAAAGTTGCTGTAATGTACCAGGTACTATGTGCACTTTTAGCATGATTTCATAGTTTGCATCAGTTCAGCTAGTTTTTTAGCATCAGAATAATCCGAATAAAGTCATGACTGAGCCTCCAAATAGTGTGAAGCTAGAAATCTAGTGATCTTTAGGATATCATTATCTATCCTTTCATTAATGATCAAAAAGATTAGACCCTGATAATTAGGAGGAAATGTGTAAAACGAGAGGAGATGAAGATAAATGTCATCTGATCAGTGACTGACGGAATAAACGCACTCGTTTCAAACAGGAAAATGAGTCGGATGTAAAATTTCTGATGTCATGATTAATACGATCCACTTATAAGAAAAGATGAGCTGTTCGAACTAAAAACACTGAAGTGAAGAAAGCTGTCGACATTTTCCCTACACACACACACACACACACACACACACACACACACACACTTGAGAGCAAATGTTATCAAGACTGCCAAGTCAACATGGTCTATAGTGAAGAGTTGAAGCCATGTGGTTATGTGAAAGCTAGCTGACAATGTAAGGGTTAATATGTTGATTACACCGGAGCTTTAGCGACGAGGAGGCAGAGGTTGCATGTGCAATGAGTCGTAGGTGTCCTTAGTCGCAGAACTCAGTCCCTGACACACACACAAACACACACACACACAAAGTTAGATCAACTAAAATTTGAATCATGTTTTGATATAACACACCCTAATATAAATTCTGGAGAGTTTGTTGTATATCTTTAACTTCGTGCCTAAGTTCAGTTAACTGATTAGAGAGAATTCATTGAATTGTAAACATCACAGCATTCAGTAATATTTTACACCTTATTTTAGAGTAGCATAGCAAAATGTTAGTGTGTGATTATCTAGATCAATGTGTTCTTATGATTAGATTTTCTTCTGTGATAATGTTTACTAGTTATATTATACCACAATGAGAATATGTGTAAGTATGAAAAAAAAAAAAAAACTGTGCCATTTACCCACCTGGTAAACCTGATCGTTGGGCCGACGCTGTGAAAAGAAAAAAACGTTTCACTTGTTATTGAACTTTTTATGTATATGTTCAAACATAAGTGTGTTTATCTTCGAAGAACTCGACTCGAATAAACTTAAACAAGAAAATAAAGTCAAACATGAAAACATCAAATCGAACTACACTTACGTCTTTCTTCACTTGGATCTCTTTGTACGTGTCCTCGGTTTTATCCCTCAGAGGCTGTGAATAAAATGGTGTATGTAAAAATCAACAACAAAAACAAGTACTCTAATAATAATTGTATTATTATTCATATTATTATTCATATTATTATTGTTGTTGTACCATGTTTTAGGTTCTGAACAAAACCTAATGTTATCAGACCCCTACAGGAATTTCAGTTTATCCTGTAGGACATTATTTGACTTTTAAATTCTTATTGTAAATCTACTTCTATTTAATCTGAAATCATGGCTTGTTTTTGGAAAGTTATTGAAAACTTTGTTAATATCTATTTGTTAATATAGTAAGTATTTACACATTTTTAGTATTTAGTATTTTATCCTATTTTTAATATTACTTGCATCTGCAAAATAAACAATGCAGGTTTCTCATTGGACTCACATCCATGTCAAAATGAGAAACCTACAGTATATTTCTTTTCCAGAGTCACTAACTTTTATACCACTGAGCAGTTAAGGGTTAAGAACCCAGCAGTTGCAGCTTAGCGGAGCTGGGATTTGAACTCATGCCTGTGTGAGCAGCAGTCTTAACTTTGGTGCTGCCATTGCCCTACAGGATGTACAACTTGTACTGGAGTTTCGGTTGAATTGCTATCAGATTTTGGCATAGACATAAATATCATGTTGGACCGCTCTACAGAATTTTTAATGGGATCCATATTCAGATTTATTATATTACCATTCAGATCAGTATGGAAATGTTTCAAGCTTTGTGTTCAATGAATAATTAAATTCACTGAACACAATTAATACATTAATTAATTAATTAATTAAATAATGAAACCATTAATTAATTGCATCATTCATTCATTAAATCATTAATAATTTCAGATGTTAGATTATATAGGATATATATTTACATAGTTTAGGATATTTATGTCTTGTTCAGTATGACTCTATAAGGAGTCTTATAGCAATGACTCTAAAATCTGATAAAAATTCAAATTAGTACCCGATACGAGTTTATTTTTCAAGACCTAAAGGACATGAAGACAAGAAGACAAGTCTATTGCTGTGTACGCTTTATAATGGCATTATAACGGAGTCACCATGTTGTAAGGTCAATGTATGTGACAGTGTGTCCGTGTGACTCTTACTCGTACATTTACTTTCACACTGTTTAGTCTACTGTAATGTGAGTTACTTCACCCTTTACATGAATGTTCTTTGTAGATGAATAATTGTGCTATTAAAGACTTTGAATGTGCATAATGTTCTCACCTACATAGTAAATTTCAGATTTTTTAGCCCACCAGTTTAACTGAACGCTTTTTTCTGGTGTCTAATATCAAGAAACATCTTGTTTTTCACCCTTGTTTGTCTGATCTCAATCATCTGCCACTTAAAAGGGGTAATGTGCTGGTGCTGAGAGGAGCCTTACCGTATACGTGTCATCATCCCCCTTCTTGCGAACCTGCACACATTTCACGAAGGCTTTATTAAGGCTTGTCATTTGATTTAATTGTCATATACATTATTAACAGCGTATCTGGACACTGGATTAAAGCTATAAATAGCGTCTAAGCTTTTGACTCACCCCACGTGCACGACCAGCTTCAGCATCTCTTCCCAACTCGTGGTAAACGGACTGATTTCCGCTTAAAGGCTTTTTCAAAAGAAGTCACATTACACACAAGATTGTTTAATTACTCAATGCTATAAAAATGATTATTACCCTGTAATAACAGCAGTAAATAATACTCACAGCATAGGTCGGGTCTTTCTGCATTTTATCTGCAGGTTTTTGGCGCTAATTAAGAAAGAAAAAAGAAAAATCTGTTTTTTTTTTTGTTTTTTTTTTGTTTTTTTAAAACAACCTACAGTAGTTTAAATCCATAGTTTCCAAGGACAAATATCAAAATATAAAAAAAATAAATATAAAACTAAATATCATTTGTAATATTCACTATTATTAGTACAAACATTTATCTAATCAAGTTATCTATCTAATTTAAACAAGGATTCCACAAGGTAGACTTAAAAATCTGTTATAGTTTTTTGCATAATTAGATATTGTGTATAGCTAAACATAATAAAAAGAATAGTCAAAAAAAGATTAAAGATAAAGATTAAATCAAATAAAGATAAACACATAGTAAATAATTCAATGTTAGGCCATCCTTAAAAATATTTTGGTTTGCAGTAACAGTAAAAAAAATAAAAATGATCGGTAGGTAGGTCAATATTTTTTTATTTTTCAAGTTTCAATGTAAAAAAAGTACAATTTTAGTGATGGTGAAAAAAAAAAATTTGAGTCGGTCCTAAATTGACAGGGTCGGTCGGGTTACGGCAAACAGGTAAATGTTTTTAAGGATGGCCTTATAAATATTTTATAATAAATATATATCACAGCGTCGTATTCATAGCGCTGGTGAATTCATGATTCTGATTGGTCGGAAGGTGCTGATTAATTTTCTTTTTAGGCGTGGCTCAGGTCGTCGATTACTGGTTTCTATAGCAACAAAATTTGTCAACTGGTTGCGCAAGTAGAGTTTAATGTGACAACAAATCAATATTCTGAAAAGAGATTTTGTGTTTCTATATAAAGTTCACCAATATGTATATATATTTATTTTTATTTTTTAATTTTTAAAGGTTTAAAAAAAAATCTGCGGTTTCTTACATCTAAGTAAATGTCTCCTTTAACAGAGTGATTTGTGGTTTTCACCGAGACGAGCTGCTCTTATTAATAACTCAGAGAAAAACGAGAACACGATGAAGTAATAAAGTAATGTGTAGCTGCTTAAATATGAATGATAACAGGAAGTTGTTTTCATGGATATTCCATTTTTAAGTGTAAATGTGCATGAAAAAAACTTAATTGTTGATATATTTCTCTGGTATAAAAGATGGTTGACAGAAAATAATAAATTCTGGATGATAACAAACAGTGAAGGTGTAAATGTGCCACCCTATGGTGTTAACCTTAACGAGGTGGAGGATGTACATTTACATTTATCCTTTTTATTTAGGATGTACAGACACCTTTATCCATAGTGACTTACATTTTTATTTCAATTTATACAAATGAGCAATTGAGGGTTAAGGGCCTTGCTCAGGTGCCCAGCAGTGGCAGCCTGGTGGACTTGGGATAAGATGTATATTTATGACAGAGGGAAAATCTAATTGTTTTTAATCCGTGAAAATGTTTTGGCTTTTCTGCGTCTGTTCTATATAGTTGATGTTATGAGTGAAGCTGATTGATTGAATCATTCTTACTTTCTGCCGCAGGAACAGTGCAGTGATTACAATGCCGTAGATCAACAGGAGCACATCCAGGGCGTAGCAGAACCTCGGATCATACAGTCCTGATGCCTCTGTTTGAGAGAGACAAAACATTCTGTCTTACATTTCTATATAGCGTATTTGTGGCATTATCAGTTATAGAGAAAAGAAATTTCTTTAGGTGACATGGTTACTTATATAGTTCTACAAGTAAACTCAGCTCTCAGCTACAACCTAATGCACATTTGCTCTCGGAATTAGATGAAAAGTGTGGAATTGCCCATATTATAGTCATTTGATATATTATATTTTTAGTGAAGTTATGAGACAACCACGAGGAGTAAATTGCTCTTAATTGTCTTAGTTTATTACACAGTTGTGGAAGAAACATGTAACGGATCACAAAATTAGCGTATGTTAAGATAATAATAGTAAAAAAAAAAAAGATATCAGTTCTAAAGATTCCATCCTTTGTGGTTTCTGGGTAAAAAAGGAAAATGTACGTCTATTTTACAATTTATCTATTACTCAGCCCCACTGTCAGTACCATAGACCTGATAAAGCAGACTTATTTATAAGCAATGAATTTTTATATTGTCCTGTTTCATGTAGCTTCTTTTCCTCATATCAAGTAGTAAAGTACACTAATAGCTATTCCACATAAACATGAGCACGACACACATGCAGATTCAGACCCATGAAACACACCACACACACACACACACAGACATATAGTCAGGCAAGGTGCAAACATGGTGTGTGAGCCTTTTGCGGTCTGTGTCACATGCACAGTTTCGAGTTTCTAGTTCAGTGGTTTCCTCAGCTGCAGCGCTCTCTCTGAGCCCACGAGCTAAGGTGGTGTAACTGACTGCTCATGCATGTGTGTGAGTGTGTATGTGTGCACGTTTGAGTGAGTGAAAGAGACATATGAGAGAGAGAGAGAGAGACAGAGACAGAGACAGAGAGAGAGAGAGTAGGAGGTAGGTTGATGTGGGACATATTTACAACATACACCTACTCAGAAATATGCTGACTGATTTTTGAAGTGATAAGGTTATAAAACACCATGTAGTAGTTGCTAAAGTGTAATATACTGTATATATACATACATATATATATATATGTATGTATATATACACAAAAATGATCTATAAAACAAAAAAAAGATCTACAGATTTTCTACTACTATAATGTTTTCAAATAATTTTTAATGAAGAACGTGTTACGAATTAGGATCAATAATATAGTATATATAAAATATAGTGTAATGAATGAACACTACTGATAATACAACTGCAAATGAATCAATTTTTTTTATCGATTCATATTATTTTATTGCTGTTCTTCCTCCATATTACATACAAACCTACATTCCGTAAATCATTGTTTTATAAAAATCATGTTTTACGTAAAACTAAATTTTCCATGCAAACAATTCGCTCATGTTAAACGCATTTTTCGGAAAAACTAAATTCGTAGCCATCCTGGTGTGCTCGCTTAATCTTCAGTTTACAAATGAACTTATACTTGGTTTCGTTTGAAGTTGTGTTTATTACCGCGTCATTTCTTATAAGTCTTAAGTTACAAAAGAAAAAACAAGAAATACAAAACAATTCTAAAACCACTGATTTTGATTAACTGAAGCTCTTGCTCTTGTGCTGCTGCCACGTGATTGGCTGATTTCCAAACTGCCTGAATGAAACATTAGGTGTTCAGGTTTTCCTAATGAAATGGACATTCAGTGTGTAGAATTGTTTAAACAAGTCCATTCCAAAGACGCTGACACACGCTGTCTAAAAACAAGCGTTTCTGTTGAATATTATAAATTAGATGTGAAATTAGATATGAAGCTTGGGAAAGGGCAAGTGTGTGATCGCTTTGAGTTCTATACTGTTGGGCATGTTTTTAAAAAATTTTTCCACTGTCATTAGTGCAGATCGTGTATGTACTACTCTCTGTTTAACTCATATAATGCTGCAGATTTTTCAACAGCTTTCATTTAATCAGAAACCAAAATGATTGTAGGCTTATACTTACTTCTCGGCAACGGTTTTAAACTCTGACATACTCGGACCTACACGTACACCGAGGACATTGCACTTAATTAGCCATCTTAGTGTTAGACATCTTTAGACAGACTGAATAATTTTACAACTCAGTTTGTTAAATTAAATCCTTACCGAACATGATCTTAAACTTTAAGGACAAAAAAATATGTGGACACATGAGCACTGAACAGTCCACGACCATGGAGGTGTTCCCCCTTCGATGTCAAAATAACATCTACTTTTCTGGGATGACTAGACGTTGGATCAGAGGGTAAGATCAGACACTGATATCCAGGTGAGGAGGTCTGGGGTTCAGTCAGAGTTCCAGTTCATACCAAAGGTGTTCAGTGGGGTTAAGTTAGAGTCAGGGCCCTGTGCAAGGCACTCAAGTTCTTCTACACCAACCTTAACACACCATGTCTTGATGCACAGGGGCATCGTCATGCTGGAACAACGCTTGAGCCTTTTAGTCCCAGTGAAAGTAAACTGTACAGCAGAAAAGGACATTCTGTACAAAAAACGATGCTTCAAACTCTGTGGCAAACGTTTGAGGAAGAACTACATGTGGGTGTGATGGACCATATTGTCATTTGACCATATTGTAGGTCTACATCAGATTATTTATTCTTAAAGGTTGTTTGATTTTTGGCTTTATTATTGTTCAGAGATAGTGACCTTTAGGATTTCCTTCATTTTGAAATTTATCTCTATACGTAATAGACTAATGCATACAAGGGTCCAAAAGTCTGAGACCACACTAAATATAGGATTAAAAACTGGAAATTTTTAAAATTGTAAAACAAATAAGGAAACACAACATCTTCACTGTACATTATTACAAACATTGGAACATACTGGTTCCTCTCAAGGTTTCTTCCTCTTCCATCTAAGGGAGTTTTTCCTTGCCACAATCACCTCAGTCACCTCGGGCTTGCTTATATTTAAATATGTCTAATATTAATTTTGGTTTTATATTAATCGTTGTATAGTATTCGATTTCTTGTATTATGTTTCTTATGTTCTGCAAAGCTGCTTTGAGACAATGTCCATTGTTAAAAGCGCTATACAAATAAATTTGAATTGAATTGAATTGAATATATTTATAGGTCCCTATTTAAATGTAAACAAATGTGTTATATTGAGCAAATGCTTTGTACCAAACGTCTTATTGTCCTCATGTCTAATTTCTTTTCTTCAAGCAAGTGTTTAGACAACAAGCGGATGGATTTATACAAACATGTGGAGTCCCTGCAGCTCGAGTGCTCAGTGTCATTAAAGCAAAAAAAAGAGAAAGAAATAGAGACGTACCAAATACTAATAAACTCTGAAGGTCATGTAAATATTTCTAAAATTCTTCTTTTCACTCAAGTTATTGCTGATATCATCATTTATAATGAAAAACTGAAATTTACTAGTGGACTGAGACTTTTGGACCCACTCATACCCAGTTCAGTCCATAGATGACTGCCATATACATCCACATGGATGTTCTTGTTTCTCTGCTGTGTCCTGTGAAGAACTGATCCTGTTTCAGATCTTTTTTTAATATCTGATTTTAAAAAAACACACTTATAGGTACATACAGCAGCACAGGAACCTACAGTATGTTTGCTGAGATCTATAACACTGTAGAAATGATCACCTTCTGATCACTGTAGTTAGTATCAGCTCTGGCTTTGAGTGAAGTTTAGGTTTTTCAGGTAGTCTGTGGTCAAGTCTTAACTTCCTTTTCAGTGCACCACAATGGTGCAATGCTGTGGTTAAGCTTCACCTCTATCACAGTGTCTTAAGACAAGGGATGACCCATAAAAAGAGTCTGGGGGGTAAAAAATATCTGCACATATAATACTGAAGATTTCTTTTTTTTTCATTATATATTCTAATGATCTTTTGAGTATTATTTCTTGGCTTGTGTTAGAATTATGAATTATGCTTGGTTTATGATTAATGAAAGAAAACTATCTAAGGGTTATCAGCTTTACCACTGAGTGTTGAAAATGGACACACTGTAGACACGCTGTAGAAATCTAGATGTCTCCACAATACCATACAGTTTTAAAATCTCTTTGTGTGACTTGTCCATCATACGGGTCCTGATGCAAGCTGTTATTAGAAGCTGTTATTAGTTTTTTTTTTTTTGTTAGTTGCTTTAAGATATTTATCTCTATTATACTGTAGCTATGTTTTACTTTTTATAAAACATGTTCTTCAAAACAAGCGCTGGCCGAGGTGCTTTGGTATTTCTGTATATACATGTGACTGCTGTGGTTCGTGCCACTAAGAGACCATTTAAGTGGATTTGAATTTCAGTTTTGTGCTTGAGTCTTCGTTATCGAAGGTTTGATGGCTTCAGCAGGAAGCCGTTTTAATCCATGTTGAAATGATTAAAAACAAAAATAAGCCAAACTTACCCAAAACATTTCTGGTTACACAATAGCGCTTCACTATACAATACACTGTTACACTCTCTGGTGTCACCCAAATTGAGGTTGAGTTTGAGGATGAGGTTTCCTTTTGAATCTGGTTCCTCTCAACGTTTTTTTCTTTATATCATCTCAGGGAGTTTTTCCTCACCTCCATCACCTCCCGCTTGCTCGTTGGTGATAAATCTAAATTTCAAAGCAGCTTTACAGGAATATAAAGTCAAAATAAAATATTATAAAGTCAGAATAAAATATTATATTAAATTAAATATTATATTACAGTACTTCACAAAGTCTCATAAATATATTTATTTATTATATGTTTTGGTACTTTGAGAGGAAAAGGCCGCTATCATAAGCTACATGGATGTAACTAAAAAATGGAGGTTTTTTTTGTCATTTTTACTTTAAAAATGACCCATTTAAAGTGGTTAGGTGAACTACACGCTTAAAGAGCTTCCGTTACTCTTGTCTTGATTAGATGTTGGGGTACAGATACGAAGGGATGGAAGGTGGTGTATATATATGAAGAAACCACCATCATTTTTTAGTCGGCCTTCATCTGAAGCGACACTACCAGATAGCTCTTATATCAGACACAGGAAACACAGACACATTCTAGCTGATGTTCATGTAAGTAGCCAAACCACACAGAAAAATGTTATGTGCAGTTTAGCTGTGACACATAAAGAGTTTATTTCAGAATAGACTGATTTTACGTTCACTATCTAGAATCCTCGCTTGACCAATGGCACCAAATCATACGCAATTATACGTAAACATGAAATATATACATATATATACATATATATATCAGTTTTCTCCATTTTTGCTGAGAAAGAGGTCATAGAACTTTTTCCTTTCAGTCGTCTGATATTCAGATATGGCTTGTTTTATCATTCTGTTGAATTTCGTCATAGACTGGAGGTGTTTTTTGGTTCAAATAAAAAAATTCAAGTGATATCATTGACTGTAACATGACACTACAACGCCTACTGTTTGAAGATGACATTTTCCAAAACAGCAGTAGATTAGTAGATCAGTGAAGCCTATTAATAGAAAAGCACATATATATTGTATCTCTGTGTATGTTGTGGTGCTTTAATACATTTTTTGTATGATAACAGTCATATGTTAGAAATTAGATTTTGCAACCAAGAGACGTTTACAGCTAGTGTTAAAGCAAAACCGTATATTCAATTTTTTACAATTTTAATTTATTCAGAATCTGTGACTTATTAATATTAATAAATTGAAAATGGTGAAATAAGGAGGTTGCAGGTTTGCTTTAGCACGAGTTAGAAGATTCTATTGGTTGCAAAATCTGCAACCAGAAAACAAACAAAAACTAACAAACATAAATAGAAATGAAATCAAATTCAATAAAATTGTGAAAAATTAATTGTAGGAAACTTAAAAGTGCCGTGTGAACACTGGGTTATGAAGCCGTTATTATAGTATGTTTTGAAAACGTTATTTAGTTTGCATTAGGACTTTCGCATGTCTACATGTCGCATGTTATACTGTTTGCTGCGGTTATTTAAAAATCTGTTACGCAAATCTCATTAGAAATTTTACTAATTCTCATAAATGGGCCTACAATCAGACTGTGCAGATGGAAGCAGCAGGAATAAAACAGACGGTTAAAACATCTATTCACATCCTTAAATGAAAAATACCTCCAGGTGTCGAAGAAGAAAAGAACATATAACTTTTGCTTACATTCATCTACTTATTGGGTTTCATCACATTTATTTTGTTTGTTTGTTTTTGGTTGGTTAAATTTACCTTCAGCTTATTTCTAACAACCAGGTATGTAGCTGCTTTACAGTGAATGGTCCAAATCAAATATAGTATTAGTCAGAAGAGTTGAAATTGCCTCTGTGGCTAAATGTAAGAGTTTTATTTCCACCTCACTTTAAGACACCTGCAGTCAGCGGCTAAACAAAGACGAAGAGCTGAGCTACGGCGTTTAGTTTAAATCAACAGCAAGTGTCTGTCATATAGTTTTAAAGGTTTTCATAGCTGTGGATCACACGTTTACACTGTTTTTTATAGATAGATAGATAGATAGATAGATAGATAGATAGATAGATAGATAGATAGATAGATAGATAGAATAAGTCTATATGTTTTTGATCGTTAAATCAATATCTTATTGCTGGAAAAATTAAAGCAAACAAAATATTTCATATTTTGTTGGTTTCACAGCTGTAAACACTTAAACATTTCCATGGAATCAGCTACAGATAAAAACTGTGAAAATAGTCCATTTAATTTAACTGGATTTAAATTAAATGGAAAATTAAATGTTCAGATTGCTATAAATTGTTCAGCTGCTTTTCTGAATTGAAATGAACTGCTGTTCCCACATTGTCGCCACTTAGGAAGGAAATACCTAATGGCTGAACCTGGCAGCATATCCAATTTTACAATTTCACTACATTTATTATAGCTTTAGGAACCAATCAAGATGATAAAATCCAGTGCACTGTATTCCTGATTAAAAACTCACTGTCTCGCTGACTGCATTCTGCCTTGCGGCCGTTAATGGCTTGTCATTTTTGCTTTGTCTGTTCTTTTGTGTTATGCATTTATTATTTTGTCTGCCCGAAAAAACATTACCTGCAGCTAAATTCACACTATTATTTTAAAAAAAATGACTGGAACAAATCACCAAAACCTTTGAAGTATTTGGCTTCTCTAGTCCATTCTCATCAAGTCTCTTGCTATGCAGGCAAAACATAATTTAAATAACAAAAAAACCTTCATGTGCAGACAGAAATAAATCCACCAGTTATGTATACAGCATCACCACATTTCCTTTCACTGTGGATTTATTTAGTTGTACACTTTTGAATGTGTATAATATCGTACATGATTTCAACACCATGTTCTGTTCATGAAGCGAGAGGCCAGAATAAAAACCTGAACCCTGTTTCCCCAAAATGCAAATGTACATCAACCAACACTGTAGGAACATCCCCCAGAACAGAGACACGGCAAGAAAATACAACTTTCCAGAGTTTCTCAATGTCACACGTCAAAGCGGGAGAGGTGCAGACCTTCTTGAAACTTAGCGTGTTTACCCCTAAGTGAGATTCGTACTTTTAAGTTGAGTAATACTGTCAGCGCAATGGCCTGCTTTATTCAGGCTTGTAGACGGAAATTGCCCTCCTACACAGAGGTTCCTCTCTGAGCAATTACAGCCGAGGCCATGCAGATGTTCACAAGCGAAGGCTGATCTGGGAACAGATTTTTTCCCCATAAAACAAACCGTAACTCATGAAAAACAGCAAAACTGACCTTAGATCAGCATAAAAGAAAAAATATATATATATATATATTTTTTTTTTTTTTCCCCCCCAAGTTTACTAACAGGGCTACTCAGCATATTTTCTGTTGTGATTATATGTCTGAGATTTTCCATCTCACACAAAAACACTGCATCATTACCGGGAATCTATTTTGGTCAGACAAAACAAAGGATTTCCCAATCAGTCACTTGTTATTCTGCTAAAAAAAATAGCTGAACAGACTGCTCTGGGGAAAGCACTTGAAGGCAGTTAAAACATTATAGGTTCATTATCTCCTGGAAAAAGTAGCAAAATGTCTATTTTATTAAATATATATTGGTAGGTATTGTGTCGTAATCGACTAAAAGCCTAAACAGATTAGACGAAATGATAGTAGAGGGAAAGACAAATGTACTATAAAACTTAAAATGTGTAATGCAGAAGTTAGGACCCTATGTTTTCCCCCACAGCATGGCCGAATACCTAATGCTCGCCATTTCACAGCTTTCACCCCGCACCCAATTTATATAAAAAGTTACGACAAATAATGTTAACATTAAGGACAAGTGTTCGGACATTTTCTTACGACTCTTCTTACGTCTGAGTGAAATTAAACAATGTTGGACCATGTCTTCATGGTTTTCTGTGTAATTTGCAAGAGCTGGATCTTTTTAAGTAACTTATGATCGGATGTCAGGTCCATAAAGAGACGAAGGGATCGTTATCAAGGGATAGTTTTTAAATCATGTAGAATTCTTTAATTGATGTAAAAAATTAAAAATAAAAAGCAAATAAATGTCACTGAAATGAAAGGAATAAAAAAGTCAGCTTTTGACAGAAATTTAAAGAAGAATTACTTGTATTCTAGTCACATTAGGACGCTTTGTGACTATTTTGTCTCTCATTGGACGTTCCAATGGACACAGTAGCTTTGTAGGCCAGTAAAGCCGTTGTCTTATTTCACAGCTTTGCACTGGAGAATACGCTTCTGTCTCACTTCTACGTCACTTTGGATAAAAGCTACATAGGATTGCAATCTTTTGATAAAAACACTGTTCATTTCTCGTCAACCTACGAACCCACCGAAACCCACTCTGAGGGGTTTTATTAACTATTTGATTCAACGTATAAACATTACAAATTATAATGCATTTGGTTAAACCCATCTATAAGAATAAATCTTCGGAGACTGACGTAAATGTCTGCTACACATAAATCTGAACAAAAAATGACTTATGTTCTATTATATATTTTCTACTAATCTTTATTTCGAATACTTTTGAAGCAGTCAACACTTCTTCATATCTGCTGTCTTCATTTCCACAAACTGCATTTTAGAAACTCAGACACGTCTCACACTGGATTATTTTCGAGGAAGTGCATTTAGTGTTAATGTTAACAGTGCAAACGGTTCTATCTCGTTATACGTAGGATTCAAATGAAGTTTATGGAATGAATCCTGAATCATTTGTGCAGTCAAGTACAATTTAAAACACTGAAACGTATCGTCTCAGTGATATCTGAATTATTGAGGTATAGAAACTTGTGTATTGTTTTTTGAAGTACAAAGATCATGTAAAGTAGGTATGTAAATCCATGAATCTGTGTGTCGCTCAGAATTTAATTTCAGAGTACGAACATATTTTAATACACTTATTGAAAATACGTAACTCTTACGTATTTCTTAGTGTGCTGCTGCAAACAGAATATTAAAACTGTTAGCTATAGTTTTGAGGGTTTTTATGTTTATCAAGAATTATTTGTTCGATCAGTGTGCTAAGTACGCATTTAACACAAACACATTTGCGTTAACACTAACGCAAATTCAAAGTAAGTATAATAAAAAAAAGAACAAAACATACATTTAAACACAAGGCCAAACAAATCATGGCCTCGAAATAAATTGTCCTATCAAACTTTTGGGATCATAGAAAATCTGATTCTCTTTCCAATCAAAGGTTGAAGTCGTCATGTTTTCAGCCGTTTTTTCACAGAAGGATTTACGTTAAAAAAAAAAGTTATTTATTAAAAAAAATTTTTTATATAAACTACTAAATGTAGCATTAACTAATGTTCATCAAAACAAAGACTGCTAGAAGATGCCAAACAATATAATAACGTTTATTACGGATACACAGCGATTTATGGCTCTCACACAGAACCTGAAATGTGTTTACTGCTCTGGTGATATACGCGCATACACACACACAGTTGTGCACTTGTATGAACAATGTCCTAGCTGCCAAAATTAAAAGGAAATTTGTAGACCTTCTTGACCAGAATGGATGCTGGTGCAGAAAAAAAAAAGAAACCCATCATACTTGGTAACAACAAAGATGGCAGACTCGACCTGAAACCAGGCCCTGCTTTTCAGCGGATGTTCAGTTCCATGCACGTATCTCGTGTTCCTGAATGAACAGAACCCCATTGTTTCTCGCGCTACTTTTTAATAATCCCAACATTCTCCAAGTTAAAAACACCTCAGGAGATAAAGAAAGCACAGAAAAGGTTTAAGTTCTACCTGCAGGAGAGACGATGAAGATCAGTAGCACCAAAGCACCAGTCTTCTGAAGCCCCATAATAACAGCTGATCACAGAGTCCCAGCTCTTCTTCACTGGTCACTGGATTTCCGTCAGTATTTTTAGCCACAAACACTACGACACTCGGTCTGGTCCAGAGGTTTTGGTGCCTAGGCACACAGAGTTGCTGAGAGACCTCTAAACACAGCTTTCCCGTAGATACCACTTCTTCTTTGAAGCTCCGGGCTCAAAAGGAAGTGGCTCCTCTGAGCTCCACCTGGTGATGCTGACGTCTCACCTCCCCTTTGAACACGGCTGCTGCAGAAGACTGATACCTTGTGGCCTACTTTCTGAGACTTCCTCTGCTGTTATCTGAAGTTGTGTGGGGATGTGAGGGTTAGGAGGATGGCTCCTGTGTTCAGGAGGGGAAACGAGGGTCACGAGACCGACCTTAAGGAGCATATTAGGGCAGGAGTCTGTTCACACGTTTGTTCATGAATTTGCTTATGCACACTTTACAAAGTGCCTTAGCACACAAGTCGAGTGAAACAGAGATGTTTAGCAGACAAAATGGCAAAATTGTTATATAAAAAAAACCAGAATGGAGGCCAAAATGACAGGGGGGAAGATGTTAAATCAAAACCACACTCATTGTGGCTTGGTGAAAGCAGTTAAACTTTATTTCACTCGAGCCTTTATTACAGGTCATGCTTTCACACTTTTACAACATAACAACATCAGCAAGAAGACATGCCACTGAAGGAAACTATATTAATGAAAAGAAATCAAGGCTCATTCTTCACACCATGTAATGAAGACTGTGCCAAAGAAAGGTGAATCATTTGAAACAAAAGCTCACTCGCCTGTATGCCGATTCAACTGTCAGAATTATAGACTTCTTTGTAGTAAAAAGCTGCTAAACAGCATGATTTAAAAGTATTGATTAAAAATCTCTTATCAAAAATAGTGTCTTTACAAAGTGACACAGAATCAACTAAGTATAGTGATTATGTTAAGTATAAAAATCGTGGCTGTCCCTTTAACTCAGAAGCGATTTAGTTTTTAGCTAGTCTGAAAAAGCAGAGCACGACACACATCACTCCACACACAGGTGCTCTTCAGAACGGTGTAGCTTTGTAGTAGTCTTCAGGTGACACCATCTTCACCCCTCCGAAGTAGTCCAACACCCAAACCTGGCTTATTTCCATTTTAGCAAAGAACCAGTTATGGTCAACGGGCCAGTCGATCATTTCAGGATGCCTGCTGAACAGCGCCTTCTTTGCAAAGTCAGCTTCTGTATCATTCACCTAAAATCAACACAGAAGAATGGAAAATTTATTCACAGATCTTATCACTATGTCATGAAGGCCAGATGTCAACCCCACCGAGATGCTGAGATCTTTAAATGAGCTTTGCATAAACAGATGCCCTCAAACATGAATGAATCAGTCCCTCCTGGATTACACGAACTTACGATCACAGAAATGAACACAAAATCAAACTCTGTGATATGAATTGGGGACATGGAAGCCTTTATTATCGCCACATACAGATTACAGCACAGTGGTATACATTTCTTCGTATATCCAAACTGAGGAGGTTGGAGTAAGAGCGCAGGGGCAGCTATGATACAGCGTCCCTGGAGTAAAGAGGGTTAAGGGACTTGCTGAACCGCGATCAACCACTTGAGCCAAAACTGCCTAAATTCAGCGGAGCTTGCAATTTTTCATTAAATAACTGCAGATTTGGCCCAAGACGTGTGGCATCATCAGAACATGCATTCAGTCAAAGCCCACTTCCATTCACATGTGTTGAGCATCAGTACAGCTCTAATAGAAAGTAATTACATGTGTCTTCACTGGTAGGAGTTTAAAAAGCAGAATCATTTGTTTGCAATTTCACCAACTGAAGCATTGAATTTACTTCAGGTTATTGCTGCTAAAGGTGAATTATCGGGTATACTTATTTTTTCCCCCCATCTTTTTCTGAAGGTTGGTTTATATTTGGAAAATAAAAAAATAAATACTACACACTGAAATCTGTTGGGGATTTTTGTCACCTCAAGATATTTATTTATTCATTTTTTTTGTTCATAGAATTTGGTATTTGGTTATTTGAGCCCTTGATAAATTAAAAAACACAAAATTGAGGGAGGATGTTCTTTCTTTTTCTCTTCACTCTATATTGTAAACAACTTGCCTATAAAAAGCCCAGTTAAAAAGGTCAAGGAAGATAAACTTCAGTCACATTGAAGTGAAGATACTGTTGCGCAAAACTAAACTGAAAGGGTAAAATGGTTTAATTTGTTTAATATATCAATATGAATACATCATTAAAAGATATTCTGAGGAAGTGTGCATTCTATTCTGTGATGCCTTAAAAATTCATCATTTTTGATTTCTTTATCACAGCCTGTTTAGGAAATGTAACATACTACAGCGTGAGCATCAGTTAAGACGTGTCACTATTCGACTCGTAGGTTGTTGGAATATAACATTACAGTCTCCCGTTTCTACTTGAAATGTATGTGTGGCTAAAAGACCTAGAAAAGAGAATAAAGTAAATTTGCATTGGAGAAAGTAAACCAAGTGATGATCCATTTCTCATTCCAACACCTTGTTCTCCCCACAAGGATGAGCCAAATCTTTATTTTAAATAAATGTACTTAGCCTGTGTCGCCTTGCTGTAAGCAACAAAATCTATAACAACTCCCCCAGTTATGTTTACATGATAGATAGTTAGTGTGATGTAGGTTTATACACTTCTACAAGGGGTTTAGTTGAACCAGGCATGTGCACTGGACATGGTTAATTGCTCCTTGTGCACTGAACAAGGAAAGCCCTGGGTCCTACACTACAGCAGACGCACACAGTCACACACCCATCATCACACAAACATCATCCATTTCAGTGTTACTGTTTCACGTCAGCCGCACCGCAGCTTGGTTTCCTGTTTATGCCTGAGTAAAAAAATCCTGATGCTCTCTGTTAGATTTTTCTACATTTTGCTTCAGCTTCCAATCGTCTGTGAAGGTAAAGGTGAACACATGGTCCCTCTGTGACATATGAAGCCACCAGCCACATCCAGTTATTTGCCCTCTTCCACATTTATGAGCTCACAGATGTCTGTGATTGGCTAGTTTAGTTTTGTTTGAGTGTGCCATCCCTCCCATCCACGCCCTGTTTTATGAGGGTACAACATAACTGTCTCAGAAGTGCACGATATATGTAGCTAAAAGTTTATGCACACCAGACCATCACATTTGTGTGTGCTTTTTGAAGATGTCTGCTCTTTCTATTCCAGCTTTAGTCCCCTGTTATATGAACCTCCACTCTTCTGTGAAGGCATTAGACTTTGTATTGTGGCTGTTGGGATTTGTGTTCATTTAACCACAAGAGTGTTAATGACATTGGGTGAGGAAGTCTGGGTGCAGTCGGCATTACAGATCATTACAGCGTGTTCTGTGAGGTAGAGTTCTACAAGCCTACTACAAGAGCTAGGTTTTCTTTTTGCAGTCAAGCCCAAATGCAGGGAAATGGTGTATGTAAGAACTGCAAAAGTAAATAAAAACTTAAATATCTCCATAAACATTAATACATTATAATATAATATATGGGGGGGCACGGTGGCTTAGTGGTTAGCACGTTCGCCTCACACCTCCAGGGTCGGGGTTCGATTCCCGCCTCCACCTTGTGTGTGTGGAGTTTGCATGTTCTCCCCGTGCCTCGGGGGTTTCCTCCGGGTACTCCGGTTTCCTCCCCCGGTCCAAAGACATGCATGGTAGGTTGATTGGCATCTCTGGAAAATTGTCCCTAGTGTGTGATTGCGTGAGTGAGTGAATGAGTGTGTGTGTGTGTGTGTGCCCTGTGATGGGTTGGCACTCCGTCCAGGGTGTATCCTGCCTTGATGCCCGATGACGCCTGAGATAGGCACAGGCTCCCCGTGACCCGAGGTAGTTCGGATAAGCGGTAGAAAATGAATGAATGAATGAATGAATATAATATATGCGATAAATGCTTTTTTAATATTATTTTCAATTTAATAAGTTTGTAAGGAATTATTGTGACTTCAGATAGCATAGCCTAGTCCATCAGGGTGAAGCTTTGCCTAAATAATAAGGTTACGGTCAATGTTGCTTTCTAATTGTGCCTCTGTGTTGTGTTTTCTTACCTCCAGTACGGAGCCAGAGAGGATAACGCGAGCACACAGGGGGCTCTGGGGGTCGTAACCTTTGTGCTTACAGAAATGTGTCTGAGCGAGAGATACAGAGAGAGAGGCCTGTGGATTCACCTGTAAAATAAAAACATAAACACATAAACAGCTGTCAATCACAACCATGGTCAGGTTTTAGTTCACTGTCATTTGGTGATTATGCCAAAAACAAAAAAAAGTTACTTTCATTCACAGATGATTAATAAAGAGGGACATTTGATGTTAACTATAATTCATAAGTGTTACGCGACAAACACTTAAAATGACGATGTCTCGTGCTGCCAGCAGTCTCAGTTTTGGGAAGATAACAAAGATCACTAACATCCAGCGGGTTTGTCAAAAACTGCCAAGTCACAGCTACTGGCTGAATCACGTACTTGGATGACTGGACATTTTATGACTTGAATGTGTGCAGTTATTTTTGCTGAGTAAATATTCTCATATCCCTATTAGAGAAACTCATGGAAAAAAAAAAAATCAAGCACACCCAACTTTTCTGCGTTTTATTTATCAGGGACTAAATAACAATTAAAATAAATTCTACAGAAAAACAGATTTCAAGTTCAGTTAACAACTAAAAACACAATAGATTTCAATATTGAGTCTTTTTTTTTTTGAAAAGCAATCCAACATTCAGAACACACACCTCCTAAATCATTAAGAGATATCATTATATCAAGATATCAATATATCATTAGGAAAATAATTAGTCGGGTGTTAATAATGAATTGCACAAGGTTAACTAATCATCAAGAAATGTAACTACAGCAGAACTTTTGAGCGTTTTGTGGTCAGAAGATACATCATGTGACCTAGAGGTCTTTGCAAGCACATTAGTAAAAGTTTTGTTTCTCTGACAGCACAATCAGAAAAGGGTTGAACACTTATGGCATTTATGGAAGGTTGATTGAGAAACAGACCCTTCTCTCTCTCTAAGCAAAGTAGAAGCATGACTATGGATTGCAAACTTGCACCTGAACAAACTACAAGTTATGAAACATTATCCTTTGGCCTGATGAGACCAAGGTGAAGACGCCTGGTCATCATGTGGTAGCTCAAGCGGTTAAGGTACCGGGATGTATAATGGCTGACCCTGTGCTCTGACCCCAACCTCCAAAGCTGGTATATGTAAAATTAAATTAAAGTCAGTCACGTAACAAAAACACAATAACCCACTGACCTCACCAAATGGTTGCGTTTCCAGGTTTGTCGCAAGGTTGTGAGTTCAATCCCAGGTCTACTAAGTCACCACTGTTGAAGTCCTTAAATTGCTCAGTTGTATAAACATAATGTAATGAAAGTCACTCTGGATATAAGGAGTGGCTGTTAATGTAATATATCTGTTGTTGTGTCCAGTTCCCTTTTGAGTCTGGTTTCTCTTAGTGTTTCTTCCTTATTTGATCTCAGTGACCATTTCCTTGCCTCGTTCACCTCTGCATTTCTTATTAAAAATTAAAATTTACACCTGGATTTTATTGTGACACTCTATTATTATTGCTGTACAAATAAATAGCTTTTAAGTTGAAGCTTTGAGAAGTCCTGAACCCTGAGGTCCTGTATCTGAATGTCTAATAAGCTTTAGCTGAAGTCTCCAGGTGTTTTCTCACCTGCAGGTCCTGCACAGAGATCTCCATGTGTGTGAGATACATGTAGGGGATCCCGGTGCCGTGACCCAGCTGTCCGTCGCTAATGGAGAAGGTGTTGGAGAACGGCTGTGCTTTCACGGGCTCGTGACTGGAGATGGTGGCCATGGAGGTCCAGTCGCACTGGTTAACGACGAACCGCGCCATTCGTGCTACTTCTTCATGTGGAGGGATTTTCACCTGATTCGTCGATACGGCCATAAAGGCCAAAGATATCATTAACAGCATCACTGCGGTCATATTCAAGTCGTTCTAGTCATGTCAACAAACTGCAGTGTTTTGTACAGAGTGGTCATATGACCACTAATGCGGACACGTGACTTTAAATCCAACGTGTTCGCGGTGCAGTAGAGCGCATGCGCGAATACACTGCCTTATAAATAGTGTGAGTAATAGAACGGATCGATAGTTCATCAATAGTTTTAGTATCGCGGAAATGGGATTAATGGAAGGTTTATCTTATCTTATACACTAAACTTTACTCACAGTTGTTCTGCCACCAATCCATATTGAGATTGATCAGATATAACTATTTCTAGTTGTAGAAATACATTTCAGTGCATGTCATGACATCCATTCTATACAACTAACATTTTAAAGCAACTATTATAGATAGATACATAGATAGATAGATAGATAGATAGATAGATAGATAGATAGACAGACAGACAGACATAGAGATAGATAGACAGACAGGCAGACAGGCAGACAGATAGATAGATAGATAGATAGATAGATAGATAGATAGACAGACAGACAAGTAGACGCAGGCAGATAGTTAGATAGATAGATAGGCAGACAGACAGACATAGAGATAGATAGACAGACAGGCAGACAGATAGATAGATAGATAGATAGATAGATAGATAGACAGACAGACAAGTAGACGCAGGCAGATAGATAGGCAGACAGACAAGCAGACGCAGGCAGACAGATAGATAGATAGATAGATAGGCAGACAGACAAGCAGATGCAGGCAGACAGATAGATAGAGACATAGCGATAGATAGACAGACAGGCTGACAGATAGATAGATAGATAGATAGATAGATAGATAGATAGATAGATAGATAGATAGATAGATAGGCAGACAGACAAGCAGATGCAGGCAGATAGATAGATAGATAGATAGATAGATAGATAGGCAGACAGACAAGCAGATGCAGGCAGACAGATAGATAGATAGATAGATAGATAGATAGATAGATAGATAGATAGATAGATAGGCAGACAGACAAGCAGACGCAGGCAGACAGATAGATAGATAGATAGATAGATAGATAGATAGATAGATAGATAGATAGATAGATAGATAGATAGATAGATAGGCAGACAGACAAGCAGACGCAGGCAGACAGATAGATAGATAGATAGATAGATAGATAGATAGATAGATAGATAGATAGATAGATAGATAGATAGGCAGACAGACAAGCAGACCCAGGCAGACAGATAGATAGATAGATAGATAGATAGATAGATAGATAGATAGATAGATAGACAGACAAGCAGACGCAGGCAGACAGATAGATAGATAGATAGATAGATAGATAGATAGATAGATAGATAGATAGGCAGACAGACAAGCAGATGCAGGCAGACAGATAGATAGAGACATAGCAATAGATAGACAGACAGGCTGACAGATAGATAGATAGATAGATAGATAGATACCCCTCTGAAAGTATTGGAAGAGCAATGCAAATTATTTAGTTTTTGTTATTCACAAAAGTCATGTATAAGAACAGGTAGTTTTAAAGTAAATTAAAGTCAGTGGTAAAATTAAATTAAAGTCAGTCACGTGACAAAAACACAATAACGCACTGACCTCACCAAATGGTTGTGGTTCCAGGTTTGTACCACAGCTTCTTTCAGGTGTTATTTGTTTTGAAGGGTTTCTCTATTCATTCTTGTCTTCTGGGGGTGAAATACTGTCTTAAACTTATTCCATGGTCAATGAATTTGTTTGTAGTGTTGGCAGTGAGAATTAGGTCACTGTCTTGCTGCATGAGATGGTGTTCATTGCCACAACAACAAAAAAAAGACACCAAAATATCACCAATATGTGCATCATCCACAAAGGATTGACAATTGTATTGAACGTCTATGTAGGTTGTAGTTTTAAAATTTTCCTCCACTGGAACAAAGAGGCCTAAATCTGTTCCAGCATTACAATGACCTTCTGAGCACCTTTGGGATACACTCACTTGTCTGGCCTCACTAATGCTCTTGTACATAAATGGGCAAATATCCACAACCTTTTAGCCATGTAACATATAGATTTTATGATTTGTCCTTCTTTTTTTACAGCACATCAATAAAATGTGATTTTATTTTATGTGAAGAATCTTGTCTGTTATTCATTGACCTACTTCATGAAAAAACATGACATTAAATAATGTGTAAGTATAAAATAAAAAAACTTCAGGTAGAGAAAAATGTTTAGGTATAAAATGCTTGACAGACCACCGGTTCAGTCACCTGCAGTACAGAGTCTGGTTGTATCTTAATTGTGACTGTTACCTGATTGGTTGATGTGCTGTAGACCAGGTGAAGCTTGTTACATGACTGATATATAAGCAGGTCAACGCTGGTTCTTTTTGTTGATACAAGCTTGGTTTATTGGGGGTGTTAAAACAGTAAGTGGCTTTAAACTGATTTTAATCTATATTTATATATGTGAGTGTGCTACATGCACACAAATATTATATATAAATATAACCTATATATATTATTTATTTATTTTTTTCTTCAGAATTAAACCTCTCTCTTTCTCTGTGGGTCTCTGTCTGTCTCTGTCTCTGTCTCTCTGTGGGTCATATGGGGTTTTTCTCCCCCCAGTATAGTTGTACTTTTTAATTATAGGTTTTTTGTTTTTTAAATTGGAGTTGGTTAAATTTGTCACTGCAACAGTTTGGTAAGTTTTTGCACGTGTCTTTCTTTAAAAATAGTTTATTAATTCACTCAGCAGCTCAACGCATCATGTCTGGTCGTGGAAAGAAGGTTGTAGCTGCTGCTAAGTCCAAGCCCTCTGTGTCCCGCTCCACACGTGCTGGGCTTCAGTTTCCGGTTGGCCGCATCGCACGTCTCCTGAAGAAGGGCAACTACGCGCACAGGGTCGGTGCCGGTGCTGCTGTTTACCTCACTGCTGTTCTGGAGTATCTGTCTGCGGAGGTACTGGAACTAGCCGGAAACGCCAGCAGAGATAACAAGAAGATGCGCATCGCTCCACGCCACATTCAGCTGGCTGTGAGGAACGACGAGGAGCTGAACACACTGCTGGGTGGCGTCACCATCAGTGAAGGAGGTGTGCTGCCCAACATCCAGGCCCAGCTCCTGCCCAAGAAGACCAAGGCACCCCGAGAGGCCAACACCAGCAAGGACGTTCAGTCCCAGGAATTTTAAAGACTTCACAAATATGTGCACTTGTGATTTATTAATGTTTTTAAATCAATAAATTTGATGTATTAATTTATCTTGTCCTGTTCAAACTCATGTCACATCCAAAGGTGTCGTCACAGGTTCCAATCCCTAGTCCTGGGTTGACCACCAGTCCAGGGGGTGTTTTTTTTTTTTTTTTTTTTTTTTGTGAAAGTGGTTTCTTTCCTTAAGCAATCTGACTCCATGACTGAGTGCTGCTGGGTGCAGAGACTGTGCTGGTTAGGAAGCTTAGACATAGGCATGTGATTGTCAGGTTTGAAAGTCAGGACCCAAAAGCAGGTTCATGGGGTGGAGTGTCTTTAGCTTGCTCATTTGAATTCTATACATTCCTGTAAAGTTGCATTGCATTATTGTTTAAGTGCTATATGAATTGACTTGAAGCCATTTGAGATTTATATCCTTCTTTTAAAGACAAGGTGAAAACTTCCAAACTGAATATTCAGGATTAAGGGTTTTTAAGTTTATCACACTATCTGCTAGGGTTGGTGTTGCAATATTTCAGTCCAACCAAAATAACCCCAGGTTCCTAATTGACATAAACCTGCAGCACGCTGGCCAATGCTCTAAATTTATAGTTTCACTTCATTTCCATTGCACCTGTGACATTTTATGGGGTTTCTTCAGAACTGGGGTGTGGCCTACTTTTGCTTTTTTCATCATTAAAAAGTCAGACAAATTAGGGCATAGTTTATTTGACTTTGTCATACTTTTTAAACCCCTGATGATGCAACATGTGACAGATTAACATGTTTTGGTGTATGAACAGAAAGCCTGTGGCTTTTGTATAAACCCAAAAACTCGGGGATTTTCCTGGTGTTGCTCGGTAAGAAGAAATTCCTCACCCCATCCATGAATCTGTGTAGTGACCTGGTCTATATATCTGGATTTCTGCATAGAGGTGAATCTGTACATAAACAGTTTCTCTTACACTACCTTTTGTTTACAGAAACGTTTCAGCATTTCATTCTGAATAAGTGCTAGAAAGCACCAGGGCAACTAGAGTATTTATTAACCAGGCCAATTTGGAATAAAACCTGCATCAGTGCTGAGGAAAAGGCCACACTGTGTTTATATACCATAGAAATATAAAACATATGTATGTAGATGTTCAGATAATATATTGTATTATTTGTTCAGAAGGCAAACACTACAGCAGGAACCAGTCCAAGCCAAGATCGGGTAACACAATACATCTTTAATCCATAAAACTATTACTTTACACAGTGCAATAACAGATGATTTGATCAGTAAATTCCACATCATCCAAGAGCACAGCCATATCAAAGACTGTGAAAGATGCAGATTTTATTTCCTGAAACATTTTATTTTGAACATTGTACAAAAAAAAAAAACAGTGTCATAAACCATTAAAGAATGACTGTTTCTACTATTTTTAATAGATGAACAGTGTAGAACCATCAAACACCGTCTGACTTTATTCAGCTTTTATTATTGAAAGCATTGTTCAGGAATACGCCGATGCTGAGCATTTACTGCTTCAAAACAAAGCACATTGCACAGATTTTATATCCACATGTTTCTGAGCCTTAGGTCTTATGCTTACCCTTAGTCCTGAGCTAACCTTTCACATAGCTGGTCATGATGGTCAGATTATAACTGCTTGGCAGTCAGTTGAACCACACAGACACGGTACCTCATGCTCAGGATCACTTCCTTTTTTATAGAAATAATTCCAGGTCAGCTCAGTCCCTGCTGTGATTGACCTGTAAAACAAAAACAAGGTCACGTTCCTGGCTATCATGCAGGTAAAATGAATGATCTGAATATGCACAGCTTTGCTCATCTATCTATAGTAATAGCCATCTGTATATGATGTTCATAGTATATACATTTGTCTGTATATTATGTTCATAGTACATATATATTCGTCTGTATATTATGTTCACAGTACATACACATCTGTAAAGTACTCCTATATTACCATTTTATTTAATTTATTTAACTCATGTAAACACTGTATATCCTGCACTATTGCACTCTGCTTAGACCTAAACTGCATTTCGTTGCATTTGTACTTGTACATGTGTAATGACAATAAAGTTGAATCTAATCTAATCTAAGGTATCTTAATAATACAACACTGAATGAGGACAGAAAAACTAACAAGCAGCGCTTCACTGTTGCAGCCACTTGCATTTAGTTTGATTGCGGTGCTCCTGAGAAACTTACTGGCTTGTAAAGAAAGCAATTACTGGGAAATTGGGATCGTGGGTATCGACAAAGACGTTCTGGACAAACAGGTTGGGATTGCAGCTGTGCTGTGATGTCAAACATAAAAATAATGTTAGAACAACACAAACACCTGTCCGTTTAAACTGATAGTGTAATGGTGTTTTCCAAAGCTATACTTACATTAATAAACCTTCCCACATTTCCTTCTTTTGAACCATCAAGATAATACGTCCTTTCCTGAAAGTCGGGTTTGCCTACTTTACGCACCATCTGATCTCGATGTACTATACCGCCGTTTTTCTTGTCATCCAACCGAAGTCTCTTCCTCACGCCTTCTTTGTTACGTTGCTCTTTGATTTCTACACATATAAATATTCAGAAACATAAAATGACTCGATTTATGAATGAACCTTTTATCATTCTTTATGAACGAACAGAAGGGACACAAGTATTACCTGTGTGATTGGGATTAGGTGATGAACAGCTGTTCATTTCCTCCTGGTCGACCTGAAAAATCAAAGAGATATTTGATTTAGAATAAGAATAATTTTTTTATATAGCTACATGGTCCATGTACGTTATATATGGTCCTTACCCTGAATTTTATGAAACTCTTATTATTATGGCCTTCCAGAGAAAGTAAGAAACCGAAGAAAATGTTAAAAATATAAATAAATAACAATTTTTTTTTTTTTTTTTTAAAGACATGCTATACGATAGAATATTCATCACTGGCTCATTGCCTCACAGCAACAATTCACAAACAGGAAGAAACAATCAGATAATACAGTGCTATTAGTTTTTTTTTTCCACTGTCAGTCAAGCCACATAAAAATACAGAGGCAACATCATCATAATTCTTGTAGATACGCACTTAAAACACTGCTGGTTCAACCAATGTTTAATCCAAAATTCAAATTCCAGTCATGTTTTAATATGAAAAGCATGAGACATGGTAGCTAACCGTGTGCTCCGGCTGTTCTCTCCCATCGTGCGGTGTAGAGGGCTGGTCTGCAGACCTCTGAATCACAGGAACGTAAAGTGCTGGAGAAGTATCCAGTGTCTCAGTAGTCAATGTTCCTGTTTTCTTCTGCCCTGAGGGAAGCGTCCACTCCTCCACCACTTCCACCTCATCATCCGACAGCTGCTCCTCCTTCTGGGCTTTAGGGAGAAAGGGTTCCTCTAAGTTCTTCCCTAGTCGGAGGACAACACCTAGGATATAAAATACGATAATGTTTGTTATCCAATATTCAAATTTCATACATGGAAAAAGCACACGCACACGAACGGACGTCTTAAAGCGACACGTATGTAACCATTTAAGGCAGTGTTACTCATTGCGCGGCTCGTGAGCCTCCTGCGGCTCGCCAAGCTTTAATATGCGGCTCGCATGGCAGTAAATAATATGATGATATGATCATGTGGTTAAAATTTATTTTTCATTTAAATAACATTAAAAACAATCAGGGAAGCATAGAAAAACGAATGTGTTCTATTACAAATAATAATATATATTTATATATATTATTTGACTCGTCACTGACTCTCTGCGTTCTGCGCAATAGCCAGTTTTTGGCGGCCTGCCAGAAGCTAGTTTGTGTTTCATGCTAGTTAACAACTTGTGTTTACTGTACACACGGACTAAAAAATGGATCGATTTCTTATCAAACAATCCCGCGCACAAAATGAACAGCAACAAAGCAATGTGACAGTGACAAAAGAGGTAACTGATGGGGAGCATGGCATCATCCGCAACTCGAGAGGAAGACGGAGACGGAGGTTGTGGAGAGTCCGCGCCTGCTAAAAAGAGGAAAGGTGCGAGTCATACAAGATGAGCATAGAGAATTTCAAGAAAAGTGGACAGATGAATTTTTATTTGTCCTTCACGGATCGAACCCTTGACAGGTGCATAATAAAGAATGATTTTTAAGTAATTATTGTATTGCAATATTGTACATTGTATTTAAGCAGATAAGCTATTTAAGACTGAATAACTTGGCATACTTTGCGGTGAAAGTGGCTCTCCTATTGACTTTGTCCTATCAGTGTGGCTCGCATGAAAAAAATAGTGAAGACCACTGATTTAAGGACATCGTACTGTAGTTACCTGCGTAGGTACAGATGAAGGTGCCTGTGTCGAGGTCGTCACAGCAACGCACGCCCCATCCTTTGTCACTGGTGCGAAACACCTGCAAGCGGACACGGAGTCCATGCTGGACCACACGATTCTGACAGATGCTTTTTTGACACCCGCACCACGGACCACATTCGTACAGCCTGTGAAGACAGGATTAAGAACGGATTACAGAATGTAATGCGACCATTTAAATCAGGGTTTTTTTTTTTTTTTTTGGGATTGGGGTGACAGACACCAATCAGGACTATACAAAATATACAGCATGAATAGCGCATCTGGGGTAGTGGTGAAAACTTAGTTTGGGGATTGGCTTGATCAGATCCCGCTTATATTACTTAAACACTTTTATTTTATCTCACAGCCAGACAGGTCTTCTTAAAGATATAGTCAGTTGGAGAACAGACAAATACAGACCCTCTCTTCCAGGTTTCCTCCCAATGGTACAAAAGGAGAAGGACTCAAGAGGCCACAGTGTTTCATCGCTGAAACATCTACTTAAAGTCATATAACTCCTCTGCCATAGACAACGTTGTACAACGCTGTGCTCCTATATAATCTTGCTCCTTTTTTCTACACTCTTTGAATGTTGTACGTATCTTTCTTAAATATTCAGTGTGTTTTGTGTAGTTCTGTATCTCCTATGTTGCTGTAACAATATTTACCTCACTGGACCAGTAAAGTCAAGGGCAGCGTTTTATTGCCAATATCACGTCAGTTCTTCCGTCCACTTCTGTCACTATACACAGAGATATTACTACAGCTATCTCGTTCTTTACGGTAATATATCCATTTAATAAAATGTCATTCAGCCTGGGGATAGACTTAGGATCAGACCAGATCCTGGTTATAAAACTTAAGCACTTTTATGTTTAGGTTTTCTTTTAAAAGTATAGTAAGTTGGATAAAGCTGTTAAAATACAGCCTTTCCCTTCGTTGTTCCATCCTAAGCGATTCTCCTAAAATAAATTGTCCAAAAAGGTTAGCACTCAAGAGACCACCACGTCAAAGGAGGCGCCATATGTTAACTCCAATTGTGTCATTAGTCACAGGGTGATTAGAATAGCTGCTAATATTAGCAGCAACTGATCCAGCAGATGCACATAACAGGACTACTAACGTTAGCTGGCAAACTCAAACTCGATAAACATATTGTAAACACTTTGTGTTGTATTTTATCATCTCTAGTTTACATCACAGCAGCACAGTGTTGTTTAATGGGTGGCTAAATAAAGGAGTCTACGTGAAGAGCAGAGCAGCTTGGCGCCAAAGCATCTGACTGTCTTTAGATGATTTGAAAATACATGAACAAAGAATAAAGCAGAAGTGCAATCTGCTGATAAGGTCTTTGGAAACCTTTTCACAGATTCTGTGTCAAAGATTGCGACTGGAAATGTACGTTTTATGTAATGCTCATACCTGCGCGTTGAGGTTATAAAACCACGTACGGAAAATGCTCGTCTTGTAAATACTAATGACAGTAAATATCACTTCCTCTTCGGTACCTAGTACAGTGTGACAAAGCTCTGTTTGGTATAATGAATGAATGGAATGAATTGTATTGTCATCTAATTATAGTGATTTCTGTTTAGTCTATTTTTTTGATGATTAAACATCAGTGTGTTATGTGTAAGCCTTAGTTCTCTAGTTAGTGGTTGTGCTTTTGTCTGAAGTGTCACCTCAGGTCACAGTAAACTACGATAAATAAGTAGGCAAAGTTCGCTTTCTAAAAGATCAACTGTTCCTATTCTTACCCAGTGGCCACAGGCTCATTTAGCCGATGGTGTCTGTAAAGCTCGTCTGGCTTTGCTCCAGTGTTTAGAGACAGCTGAAGACATAAACAGCTGGAACTGTCTGCGCATCCGTCCGTGCAGTCACAGCAGGTCAGGAAATATGGCGCCTTGCTTAAGAAGCAGCCGTGAGGCCAGCGATCCTTACGATAACGAAACTCTTTTGGTCGTACACCATCCAAGTCATTACACAGAGTGACCGGAACAGCTTCCATCCCACGGCTTATATCCCGCTCAAAAATACTGGTTGTTGGATGAGGAGAAGCGGGGGCGAGTGGCCTTGGCTGGGCCTGACGCTCTGGCAGGACAAATGGATTGAAGCTGAAATTGGTCTGCTGCAGGACCCCAAGGCTTTTAGTCTGCTGTAAGAACTGATACACATCATCCATGCAGCACAAGCTCCGCCCACACGGGGCTTTGTAGACCACATCTGAGTCCAAGTCCTCTTGTACGGACAACATGAGTGGTTTGGCACAGTGCCGCTGGAACCGGCAGATAAGAGGCACTCGCAAGGGGTTGTGGCCAAGAAAGTGGTCCGAGTGAGCTGGGAGGTGAGGGAGACAGGCTGGGCTGCAGTCGTGCTGTTGATAGGAAAGCTGGACAGGTGAAACAGGGGCCAACTGGTCATCAGAAAAAAGATTTGTCGGGGACAGCAGCATCATATAGTCATACGCGTCTAACCTCCCTGTTAACTTAGCATCGTTTCTGCCCGATGAAGACATCTGACTGTTATCAGACTCTGGGTTCCTTAAAAAAGTACACAAAAGAAGTATCTGGGTAAATTAAGGTGAAACTGTCTGGAAAAGCCAAAGACAACAAAACAGAATAATGTAAGACAAAAACCTTGATGCATCATCAAGCAAGGTGTCTTCTGGCACAGGAAGATCCTTCATTTTCAGTACAGTGCAATGCGAGTCTGATACAGACACTGTCAGTATGTCTGTAAAAAAAACATGGTAGTGCGGTCGGAGCTACGTTAGAATGCAGCCATGTTCATGTACCCACTTATTCAGAAAGACATTTAGACTAAGAATTACAATCTGAATTAGCAGAAGGTTGCAGTATAATGACTATCATTTCCTTTTAAACTATAAGCCTACGTTTCTTACATGTCAAAAATTCATTAATGTTTAGAGTGGATAATGTGGCAAACTTACAATAAAATTAGTACAGTTCCTTACTTACACGGTGTGTTCATCTTTAAAATGATACGTAATATAAAACATCAACAGTATTTAATTATAGCTAATCTCAGCAGTGTTAATTATGTAATCTAACTAAGGAAGCAAAATTTCTGACTATTATTTAGAAATAAAAAATAATTAATTGTCTAAATTACAGCAAACTCCAAAAATTACTGTCTCAGCAGTTACACCAAGATCTTCTCAGTGGACTTAGAAACTATGTACTTCTCTGCATGAATAGGGTGCGTGTTGCCTTAAAAACTATCCGAAGCTTCGTTAGTTAAAATCCTTTATCTAAAGTCTCCAACAAAGAGTTTGTTTCTCAAGACTAAGACAACAAAGAGGCTTGAGGAACTATATGAATTCACTTGGATAATACCTTCACCGATCAACACCTCCTCAAAGGAGTCATTCCTCAAAGCTGCAGTCAGCGACACCTCAGACTCCATAATAATATTCATGCCCTGGATGTAGCCTGAGCATAAACAGGGTAGGGGCACAAATTATAACAATGACAGGATGATACAGAAAGGTAATGACACTTACGAGTGCTTTCGCTGTAATGCTAGGGTGATAAATGCAATTATAATGATTTACAATGCATGCGTTCTTCATATCGTCGCTGTCGGGCGGAAACCTTGTATGTCCAAATTTTGTCAATTTCATATTTTTTCACATATCGATACTATTGGTCAGTCCCTACGTGGGTCTGTTATTTTTAATCAGAAAGTGAGTCAGGGAGTCAGACTGTAAGTAAGAGAGTCAGCCTGTGAGTCAGAGAGTCAGCCAGTGTGTCAGAGAGTCAGCCTGTAAGTCAGAGAGTCAGCCTGTAAGTCAGAGAGTCAGCCTGTAAGTCAGAGAGTCAGCCTGTAAGTCAGAGAGTCAGACTGTAAGTCAGAGAGTCAGACTGTGAGTCAGAGAGTCAGACTGTGAGTCAGAGAGTCAGCCTGTGAGTCAGAGAGTCAGCCTGTGAGTCAGAGAGTCAGCCTGTGAGTAAGAGAGTTCAGCCTGTGAGTAAGAGAGTCAGCCTGTGAGTAAGAGAGTCAGCCTGTGAGTAAGAGAGTCAGCCTGTAAGTCAGAGAGTCAGCCAGTGTGTCAGAGAGTCAGCCAGTGTGTCAGAGAGTCAGCCTGTAAGTCAGAGAGTCAGCCTGTGAGTAAGAGAGTCAACCAGTGTGTCAGAGAGTCAGCCTGTGAGTAAGAGAGTCAGCCTGTAAGTCAGAGAGTCAGCCTGTGAGTAAGAGTCAGACTGTGTGTCAGAGAGTTAGCCTGTGAGTCAGAGAGTCAGACTGTGAGTCAGAGAGTCAGACTGTGAGTCAGAGAGTGAGCCAGTGTGTCAGAGAGTCAGCCTGTAAGTCAGAGAGTCAGCCTGTAAGTCAGAGAGTCAGCCTGTAAGTCAGAGAGTCAGCCTGTAAGTCAGAGAGTCAGCCTGTAAGTCAGAGAGTCAGCCTGTAAGTCAGAGAGTCAGCCTGTAAGTCAGAGAGTCAGCCTGTAAGTCAGAGAGTCAGCCAGTGTGTCAGAGAGTCAGCCTGTAAGTCAGAGAGTCAGCCTGTAAGTCAGAGAGTCAGCCTGTGAATAAGAAAGTCAGCCTGTGAGTCAGTGTTTACCTTTATCCGAGGCAGTTTTACTTTTAATAGCTTCTCTTAAACACAGCAGGAAGTCCAACAGCTCTTCAAAAGCCAAGTCCACGTCCACTTGAGACCAAAAAAGCTTTGCTCTCTCTGTAAAGCAATTAAAGGCAACTTTTACCACAACTCTATAAAGCACTGTAAATGTACAGGAACACAAAACCTTTTAAAGACAAAAGGCAGACTGAATGAATAACAAAGACTTTACCAACAACCTGCAGCTCCATTCTGAAAGATTCAGTGCTGTCAGTGAAAACCCTGATCTTATAGCAACTTGCCTAAATATAAACATATAAAGAGCTAGTTTCTGTTTCAGCTACCAACAGTTAACCAGCACAAAGCAGTTAACCAGCACAAAGCAGTTAACCAGCACAAAACAGTTAACCAGCACAAAGCAGTTAACCAGCACAAAGCAGTTAACCAGCACAAAACAGTTAACCAGCACAAAGCAGTTAACCAGCACAAAGCAGTTAACCAGCACAAACTTTACACTGAAATGTAAATATAAACACCTGTGTTAGCTTATGCTAACTTTAAACGCTGCTACATAACAAAACAAATCAGTGTGGTGCCTTAAAAATACTATAAAATCAGTTCAAAACCGCAGCTGCTTGCTCTCTATCCAGTTAGAACGAATAAAAACAAAACGCTTTTATAAAATATCTCTCATTTTTGCAGCTAGCAGCACAATTTTAATCGGAAATCTCTCCCTCAATGCTACTCTTTTCATTTTGGTCCCAATGTGACGTCAGACCTGAGCAATCGACCACCGAGACAGCTACCGAGTACCGAGCAATGGATGCAGTCAACATGAGCTACATCTAAAAACAGAACTTTAACCTTGTTTCGTATGATATCTTTTGGTGGAAACTAAAGCAATTTGAATACTGTATAATAAATAAATAAATAAATACATACAATATAAGCATATGATGTTTTAAGTAAGTGAAATATTTTATTATTTTATGGACACCTGACCATCACACCCATGTGTGGTTCTTCCCCAAATAAATGTTCATACAAACCTGGAAGCCCACAAGTGTAGAAGATTGTTTTTTTACTCAACTGTTTTGTTTTTTATCTTCATACCTTTAGGCCCAAACATGTTACAGCATGACGGCGTCCCTGTCTTGTATCCCAATACGTGTACAGTATGTACGTGTATGCAATCTTTTTGTGCAGAAAAAAAGTAAATACCTAAAAACATAACCAAAGAATCTGCAACCACTTGGGAATACTAACACGTTACGTAAAGGAAGACGGAACCTTTCGTGCCAAACAAGATAGAAAGGAATACAATTTTGTTATTAAACCAAACAGCAAGACAAGTTTATTTGTTTGTGCTGTACACCAAAGACATGAGTTTGAGATGGAGATGAGATGAAAGTTTAGGATTTCAACTTTCATTTCTTGGTATTAACTGCTAGATCTGTTAAACATTATAAAACAGAACCTTTTGTATCAGACTTACTTTACCTACTTTATAAGCAAGCAAATGTATATGTCTTAGTGTAAACTAAAAGAAATGTGTTATTCCTGTTACATATCCCTTGACTGCACCCCGTGACATCAACAACCTGTTGGTTTCTAAACCTTTGATTTTTATTTTAATCTTAAATAAAAAAAAATAATAAATTAAGATTAAATCTATGAAGACAAAATAGCAAACAATTTTTAAAACATTTTAATGGAAATCCTTGCAGACTGTTTAGCTTTTTGATTTTCTGTGTTTGTGCATCTCCTAGGTCTCTGAAGTGTGAGGAGCGCTGAGGAAGACGAGTGATCCTCTCTTGTGGTTTCAAGACTGTAGCTACTAAAAAGAAAGAAAGAAAGAAAGAAAGAAAGAAAGCGACAAGGCATGCACAAATCTGTTCTAATGTTGTAGAAGGAAGAGGTTTCTGTCTGTTTCTTTTCATCATGTTTTAAAATAAAATTCTTTACACAAAACACAAATATTATTAATGATCAGTCCTTATTTGCCCTGTAGCTGCTCTTTAGAAGTCTTTTCTGTAAGGTCCAGACCGCTCACTGTGATGTGAACAGGGGAAAACTGTCCAGATGTAATGACTCTGTTTGTGTGTTTCGGTTTGTCTCATACAGACATCAGTGAGCTTGTTTGTGTCTCGTCTCTTCTTTACTCCATATGCATGAAGTCTAACAGGATGCATATGTTAATGAAGCTTTTACTCAGGAATAGAATAAAGACTGAGTAGTCCAAAGAAGTAAAATCTCAATATTTTGAAGTTGTATAGTTTTGAGGAGAGAGTATAAAAATAAGTATAATTAGAAAATATTTTATTGCTATTGAAACTACGGAAGTTCTATTAAAATAACTATAGTAATAATAGGATAATATTCAATTCATATTCTTTTGTTTTTTAACGTCTTTCAGTTCACGTGTTTGACCTGTCTGCGCATGTGCCCTCATGTTCTTTTACTTTCATACTGATTACACAGGAAACTGTGGCCACAAAGATGTGCGGTTTGCAACCTCCACTGGGGCACCTTTCTTTCACAGCAACTTGGTTTAAGAATGCAATATATTCTCAAGCCGTCTTGTGTGCAAAAGTGTGTTCCTAAAGTTTAACCTCCTTTCATCAAGAAGGAGATAGGGGAATATACGCTCCAGAACCAGCAGGTTCAGGGACAGCTTCTTTCCATCCACCATCACACTACTGAACTCTACACTACACCGTTAGAGCACTGTAAACAAAATACTGTATATAACGTCTGTACAATTTACATATTACATATTGTATTTTTTATACTCCTCATTCTCTACAGATATTGTGAATCATATCTGCACTTTATTTATGTGTATCTATATATACCTTACTGTACATTCTGTCTTATATTTCACATTCATGTATATATACATATATATATATTTAGTGGACTTGTTTATTCAGCTTGCGCATTTTTTTAATGACATAACCTTAGTGCACATTTTTTCAATACCATAGCCTTAAAACCATTTACTTGTGCTTTTCAACAATATCCACAAATCTCTCTCTCTCTCTCTCTCTCTCTCTCTATATATATATATATATATATATATATATATATATATATATATATATATATATATATATATATATATATATATATATATATATATATATATATATGTGTGTGTGTGTGTGTGTGTGTGTGTGTGTGTGTGTGTATATATATATATATATATATATATATATATATATATATATATATATATATATATATACATATATATATATATATATATATATATATATATATATATATAAACAAATATATATATACATATATATAATACATTCTGTACATATGTTTATATGTACAGCTACATATTTATCTGCACTTGTCTATTTGATAATACACTTTGAGCTTCTGGGAGATGCCAAACTGTATTTCGTTGCTGTGTACCTGTACTATGCAATGACATTAAAGATCTATCTATCTATCTATCTATCTATCTATCTATCTATCTATCTATCTATCTATCTATCTATCTATCTATCTATCTACTGGAAATGCTCAGTTCAAATTGCGGTTCAAGATTCAAGAGGTTTGTTGTAATTGTGCACAGTGAAAACACAATGAAATTCCTACTTTGCATGTCTCCTTACAAAAGAATAAAAATTAATAATAGAGATGAAATGTATGGAAAACTACAGTATATATACAGAGGGGGATATAGAGTGTGAGGTAGTGGTGTTACTGTAAGTGTTGTTCAGGAGTCTAATGATTCCACTTGTGATTTGAAGCTGTTTGTGTTGTCCTTTTGTTACACCAATGGTTTTTCCTATTACAGAATATACTGCTGTAACGTGAGTTCCAAATACATAGAATTTATGTATAAGCGTGTATAACAGGCAGACTGTTGTATACTATAGTCCATTATTTAAATAGGCTCACATTTCAGCTGACTGATGCAGCATAAAAAGTGTATTGTTAAGTACATTACAGTAGATATAAAAACATATATTTTAAACCTACAGTGGGGCCCAGAAGTCACTGAAAATAAACATTAAATTAAAACAAAGAAAGGAAGTTATCACTATTCAGGAGTGTGCATTATTTTATAATCACTGTTTACATGTGCTTATTGCTTGTTAATGTATTTGTCTTTGTAAAAAGTGAGATAATTCAAGATTGGGTTCAGACAGCAAGTTGGTGGATTTGATGTAATCAGTTTAGATCACTATACAAACTTGCCAGCTCTAGTGCAAATGGTGCAAAAGGGGAGTATACCAAATACTACAACATTAGAAGAAACAAAAAAGTGTTTACTGAGAAATAATACAATTTTGAGCACTGTTTCTGTCGGTGTTGAGTAGCGGACACATAATAATATCAAGAATCCAAATGGTAGAGTTCAAATGGTACACTACAAATATTGCACATTCTCTGCTTATGTCCTGACCAAAACAGAAGTGACTACAGGTAACAAACAGAATGTGAGACAGACAAGTGGGAGTTTTAAATAAAAGTAGCAGAAATTGTTTATTATCATGATGGCAGTTTGGAAGAAATTGTCCTGCAGACGAGTGGTCCTTGCACTTAAGGCACTACCCTATAATTGTCCAGAGTGTAGGAGATTAAACAGCCTGCGGGAAATGTCCTTGATGATGTTTTTGGCCCTACTGAGGTGGTGGGAGGAGACAATGTCTTCCAGCAAATAAATACCAAAACCTATAAATATAATCTAAATATAATTTTTAGTCTAGTTGTTGCTATAATACTGTATATAAAAAATTTAAGTTTCTTTGGTTTGCTGTTTTTGTTTGTGTCAGTGTTCCTGTAAAGACACCCTGACACTAGGAGGCACTATATACTTAGGACAGTATATTGTACACTCTGTATACTGTACTGTTTGTTTTAGTCTGTCTCTAGTCTTTGCACTGTCCTTACACACATGCACTTTATGTAAACCTGTGCAATTGTTCTAATCCCTAGTTCCTTGTTGTTTTATGTAGCTTTATGCATTTATGTAGCACCAGGGTCCTGGAGGAATATTGTCTCATTTCAGTATGTACTACAACAACTGTTTATGGTTGAAATGAAAATAAAAAAACTTGACTTGACATGTCTTGACATCTGAATATATTTAAGTAGAGCCATTCAAAAATACGGATGAATCTCATTGTGCACAATAATTCATATTTTATAGAAAATATCTCTCAGTATTAAAGGTTATCCTTATTTTATACCTGAAATACAAGTGATCAAGGTTTTACAGTGTTAACAACCACAGCACATTGTGTTTAATAACAGCACCACCTGCTGCTGTGTGGAAAGGATTTTTATTTTATCCTAGAGTTAAAATTTATTTCTGTGGTTATTCGAATTGTTTGAACACTGAGTTTTCAGGCTGGACTTTGAACAAAACTGTTAGAGCTAAAATGGAGTCGAGTTCAAGCAGAATGAGTCTCTTTCTCTTTATCTCACAGTTGTGTATTCACGCTTGCTTTGGAGCTCCATCAGGTAAGGTGCTGCTTCTTTCTCCAGACAAAGGTAGGAAGAGTACACGTTATAGTCATAGTCATGCTATCAGTGTTTCTCACGTACAATCCTTTACTTCCAGTGCCCTCCAAATATACTGAAATTTCAAAGCCAATTCTTTTGTCATAATGAGATCTAAAGATTCATATGAGATGACAGATTTTCAGCGTTATTTTTCTGATATTTACATATCACTATGTTAAATAACTTAGAACATGGCACTTTTGATGGCAGACCACACAATACTTAGGTGGGGAACAAAAGTATCACGACATATTAAAATACATTAAAGTACATAAGACTTAATATTTGCTCATCTCTTGTTTATAGTATCTGCACATTTTAAATTCTTCATTCATGATATTTATCCAGCTTTGTACCTGCAGCTTCTTTTAGTTTGTTGGTTTTGTTGGGTTTCTCCCTTCGTTTTTCTCTTCAGGAGTTGCTCAGAGTTGTGAATTTACCACGGGGAAAAATAAACTATCTATCTAGCTGAATTCAGGTCTGGAGTTTGACTTGACCAGTCAAAAACATTCCATCTTTCTCCTCTGGTCAAGTAACTTGTTGAGTTGGGCAGCGTGTTTTGGGTCATTGTTTTTCCTCCATGATGAGGTCCTTTCTTTTTCCACACTTTGCCATTTTAGAGCTTCATGTTGGTCTGGAACCTTTGTAGATTTCTGTATTTCTTTGTGATTTCCAATCCGTCCTTCTTATTTGTACTGCCGATGAGTGGTTTGTATCTTAAGGTTTGGCTTCTATGTTTCTGCCCTCAGCTTTATATCTTTTTAAAAACACATGGAAATGTCTTCACAGGTGAAACCCAGAGCTCAAACCAACGATAGACGTTCAATTCTACTAATTTCTTTAACCAGTCAATCTAACAGGATAAACCTGAGCAGTAAGAAAAACCTGTCATTTACATGTACCAATATTTTTGGATCTGGGTGGATTCAATGAAGAGTTGTCTGATTCTAAACTGTTTAACACATCTAGATATAAATGTCAAGAAATGGAAACTGAAATACTGATCCCGTATTCATAGTTTGATCTGAAACATAATTTAATTTTTAACTTTAATTTTATTCTATATTTTTATATTTCTGTAAAGCTGATTTGAGACAATGTCCATTGTTAAATGCGCTATACGAATAAAATGTAACTGAAACCCAAATAAGAACCGGCCTTGCTGTTTCAATGCTGGAGGGGATTTTTGGGGATTGAATCTATGTCTATTAGTAATGTTTATTTCTTGACATGTTACAATCAAACAGTAAATGTAAAGATTTTTAAAATTCTATGATAAATGTATTTTTTTTAAATAATTGCTTGAATCACTTTTTTGCCTCTCAATGTTTAAAATATATAAATAAAAAAATGTAACATTATTTTCTATATTTGTGAAAAACAAAAACCCAATCAAATCAGTGAAATGCAACAAATCTATCTACTTTTTCATTTGGACATTTTGATGGTGCTGTTGATTTATCATGTAACTTTTGTAGAATAGTTTTTTCCTCATGTCTGGACAAAACCACTCTTAAAAATGATCAACTTCATTGTGAAAGTATTTCTCACTGCAATGAACTGAATTCATTTTTTTTTTCCCCTCCAGTGTTCCTAAATAGGCCTGAAGCTAACCAGATGCTTCTGTATCGCTATCCACGTGCTAACTCGTTCCTGGAGGAGATGAAACTAGGAAATCTGGAGAGGGAGTGTATAGAGGAGAAATGCTCGTATGAAGAGGCCAAGGAGATTTTTTCCGGGCCTGATCAATTGGTGGGCTAAGCTTAAAAAAGCAACCTGCGGAAATATGTAGCTTGGCTTGACCAGCTCACAGCTTGACCAGCTCAAGCCTGTGTTATCACAGCTGTCAGCTAGCCAGACCAAGCTTAAGAATTTAAGAGGTCATGTGTAGCATTAAGGAACTAAGAAATAAACTTGCTGTGTTTTTTATTCATTTGTCTGTTTTTCAGCGTGTGTTCTGGAAGGCGTACACAGGTATCATATACATACCAGTAAATTAAACAAAATGAAATCTACCAGTGTTTTTGTTTGGTTTGATTTTGACCGTCTCTGTTTCTGTGATTATTTCTGCAGAACTGGATCAATGCCAGTCTGACCCATGTGCAAATGGGGCCACTTGTGTCAGTCAGGACAACAATTATATCTGTATATGTCCAACTAAATTCCAGGGACGGAATTGTGACAAAGGTAATACAAGCAACTACATAGAAGAGCTGTACTGAAGGCTACATACTTTAGAGCAAAAATCTTAACTGTACCACTGGTGACTCAACAGAAACAGATCCGCAGACTTATTATAACTGTCTCTATAAGAACGGCGGATGTGAGCACTTCTGTACAGAGGGTGCAGATTTAGTCCCTCGCTGTCAATGTGCTACTGGCTACAGCCTGGCGGCCAACAACAGAAGCTGTGTGTCACAAGGTGGGTTTTAGCATCCTCTTCATAAAGAGTATATGATGTATATGAAGTTCTATATACATTCTGACCCCATGCCTACGGATAAAATATACTTCCTGTAAAATAAGAATTTTCTTCAGTGACATTTTAAAATTAACCGGCTTGAATTTGTTTTCCTTTAGTACCTTTTCCTTGTGGTAAACCGGTGGCGATTCCTGTAGGTCCCAGGATTGTTAAAGGACAAGTGTGTCCTAAAGGACAGTGTCCTTGGCAGGTAGACAAAAAGAAAAAGCATCTGGATACATTATTTTGATGCATTATATCAAGAGGCATCTTTAGAATAAGGACTTTCAATTCATACCTTAAGTATGGTCATTTTCTGCTCTTTTATGTTTATCTCATAAGGCATTACTTAGGTTTGGGAGTGTGTATAAATGTGGAGGAGTTATTCTAAACAGTGAGTGGATTCTTACAGCAGCTCACTGTGTCTGGCAAACAAGCCCATCCCAACTAGCAGTGACAGTAGGTAAGAACGGAAATTAACCGATATCCCATAAAATGTACTTTCCTTTTTTAGACTATATACTGTATCAGAGACTCACACTTTCTTTTGCTCTTATTTCCTTTACTTGCCATTCCCTTTAGGTGAACACATCATTTCTGTAAACGAGGGCACAGAGCAGACTAGAAGGGTGTCCAAAATAATAATCCATCCTCTGTACAACCACACATCCAACGATGCTGACATTGCACTTTTACATCTGCGCAGGAACATATCACTAGGCCCCTATGTCATGCCTGTATGCCTTCCTTCAGCAGAACGCTCATTTGCTCGTACGCTGGGGTCGGTGCGCAACTCCGTCGTGAGCGGATGGGGCCGGCTTTCTCAGCATGGTCACCTGTCCAACGTGCTCCAGCGGCTAGAAGTGCCCCGGGTGCCACTTGAGAAGTGCCGAGCCCACTCGGGTCTGAGCCTGACCGACAACATGCTGTGTGCCGGCTTTAAGGAAGGAGGACGTGACGCCTGTCAAGGGGACAGCGGTGGGCCTCTGGTCACCAACTACAACAGCACATGGTTTCTGAGCGGCATAGTGAGCTGGGGAAAAGGCTGTGCCCGCTCAGACGTGTACGGGATCTACACCCGTGTAGCAGTTTTTGTAGAGTGGATCATGAACACAGTGGCTACAGAATAAACTATGGATGTTTAAATTAAAACTATTACAATACAATCTTAATTTTTTTTTTAATACAATCTTATTGCAACTTAATAACAGATTACTTGGTGTTTGGTTGCATGTGCTGGTACTTAGCTTAACTATACAAAATCACATATGTATTTCTACATATATTGTTAACCATTGAGTTTACTGTAACATTCAATTTGTACAACCTCTAATAAAATAAATGCTATTATTAGATTCAATGGACTTTGGTGTTTAAGTTGTTGTTCGCTTGATCAATTCTGCTCTTCAGCTTCAAAGTTTTACTATTGGATGCAGGCTTTTACGCATTCGTGTGGACAGTCTCCAGACTTTGGACTCTTCAACTTTTGGAACGAAAAGTCTTACAGAACTTCAGCCATTATCCAACATGCGGCTCTTATTTCTGCTCTCTCTGGTAATGAGCTTATGTAGCTGCCATCCTGCTTCAGGTAAAATAACTTGACAGAAACTCGTTAGATTAGACAAGTTTCTCTGAGCTAAGTGAGATCTTTCTTTTATCTATAAGTTCATGTAGGTCAGTACAATTATAGTGCTTTTTATGTGCACGTGTACGTCCATTTTATGGATTTTTTTTCCTTGTAGTGTTTATAAGGAGGAAAGTGGCTCATGGAGTCCTCAGTCGAGCGAAGCGGGCAAACTCTGGTTGGTTTGAGGAGCTGAAGATGGGCGACCTGGAGAGAGAGTGCATAGAGGAGAAATGCTCTTATGAGGAGGCCAGAGAGGTGTTTGAACACACCGAAGCAACAGTCAGTATTATAAACCCATACAGGAAATTACTTAAAAGCATGTAGCAGTTTTTTATTTTTCTAATCCAGTGATATTTCCTGCTATTTTAGGTATTTAAATCATATACAATTAAAACATTAAATAATTGAAACCAAAATCTTTTGAACCAAATGTTGCTTTCATACAGTAATCTGGTTGTACAAGCTGAACATTCATGGTAAATGCACATGTAACTGGAATTTATTTACAATTTATTTCTGTCACCACAGAATGAATTCTGGAACAACTACAACGGTAAGATGTTCAGTAACAAGTATCTTATTACTTTAATATTAGTGCATGTTTTCATTTGGTATTTTTTTTTATTTGTTTATTTTTTACAGTTAAAAACCACTGTCTGACATCCCCATGCAATAACAATGGAACCTGCACACCGATGAAAGACTCCTATGCATGTATGTGTCCAGCAGGTTTTCACGGGCGTAACTGTGAACATGGTATGATTTTCAACCTATCCAACTTTTATATGTTTTCCTTAAAAAAATATAGTTGCAAGCCTGTTGTGAGACAAATAAATGTTAATAAGAATTTGGCTAGATATTTCACACTAACCTATTTTTACTATATTCTATAAGTAAGATTTTTAATTTTAGTTTTATTGTTCAATGGCTGTATTCATTTCAATTTATGGTAATGCATTTGAAGCTAAACCAATGAGTTTGAAATTAGATACTATTTATTACACATTAAGCTCTTGGATTTTTTTTCCAAATTTTTCCTCCAGTAATTAAAAATATTCCTGACTCTTGCCTCGATAAGAATGGCGGATGTGAACATTTTTGTGAGGACGAACTGGGGAGACGCAACTGTTCCTGTGCAGATGGGTACTTCCTTGGGACAGATGGACAAAGCTGTCTGACACACGGTAAGAAAACTAAAATGTGCAAGTTTTTGCTTAACAATTGAAATGAAATTCAAATGAAATAAAATTACATTTCTTTTCTTCAGAGACATTTCCTTGTGGTAAAGTGCCACTTCTCAATGCGCACATCACTAAAAATCATTTACATGACCGAAGAGCTCGAATAGTAGGAGGGTCTGAATGTCCTAGAGGACACTGTCCATGGCAGGTAGGATAAAGTTTTCATGCAAAATATATTCATGTACTGTATGTATATAGAGATATGTAAGTGACAAGTTAAAGCAAAATCTGCGGATGCTTCCAGACAAGTGTACAGTATGCAGACCCATGGCTATGAGGTACATATGTTGTTTTCCATTCACATAAAGTCTATCTGTGAAAGTAGAAGGAGTTAATAGACACACGATAGGAAATACTAAAACTGAGCAAGTAGAAATTAAATCATTTTCAACTAGAAAGCTCTAGTATGTGACTTGGGATTTATCCTATGAGACAACACACTTTAAAATAAATATGAAACTGTGGCAGAGAGTCACTACATGTAATCTCCTGAAGACTTTTGTGTAGAGAAGTAACAGTCAGAGTAAATAATCTATTATACTATTCTATAACATTTCTTCAGTGAATGCTGTGCACTATTTTTACCTCAACCCCTTTAATGTTAATAATGTTAATAATTATAAAATATAAATTATAAAAAATTATGTTAATAATGTTAAAACGTCTAGTACAGTTTTTGAGATGTATAGAATCTATGCTTAGTAGCATTTGCAACACCTTACTAAGCCAATTTATATTGGGGGTTTTTCTTATTGTCACCACTCTATTAAACCCTATCTATGCTGTTTGGGTTTTGCTAGAAGTAAAAACGTGATCGTATGCTTGTTTCCATATATATTGTGATCATTCATTCATTCGTTCATTTTAAGCAACGTACTGTATAATGTTATGGGCATGGGGAATCTGGAGCTTGTTCCAGGAATATGGCCACCTCAGTGGAATACCAAGCCATTAATAGGGACTATGGAACATTGTTAAGACTGATATTGAAACAAGTGTCTTTATCAGGTCTTGCTAAAGTATGGTGAAAAGGGGTTCTGTGGTGGAGTGATCTATAAGCCTACATGGATCATCACAGCCTCTCATTGTTTAGAAAAGCTTGCAGTCAAGTTTCTCAAGATAGTTGCAGGTGAGTTTTGTACATGAAAGCATGTATGTGCATCTGTTATCAAGACAGCAGTTGACATTTTTTGTTATCCAGGTGAGCATGACATTGATATGAATGAAGGGTCAGAACAAACTATAGAAGTGGAGGAGATGATTATGCACCCCAATTACGCCTCAGCAACAGCAGATAATGACATCGCTCTCCTCCGTCTCCGCCGTCCCATCGTCTACGGTATGTATGCAGTACCTGTGTGCCTACCTCGCAAAATAATGTCAGAACGCGAGCTGTGGAGAGTCCGCTTACACACCGTGAGTGGATGGGGACGACGTGCAGAGGACGGTCCAACATCACGATTTCTCCGGAGGCTCAAGGTGCCCCGTATACACACAGCGGACTGTCTTAGGGAAAGCAACATCTCGCTATCTTTGAACATGTTCTGTGCTGGCTACTTCCAGGGAAAAGAGGACTCGTGTAAAGGGGACAGCGGTGGACCGCTTGTCACCTCTTACGGGAATACCACGTTTCTCCTGGGCATTGTGAGCTGGGGCAAAGGATGTGCTCGCCCAGGTCAATACGGCATTTATACACGTGTGTCCAATTACCTGGGGTGGATCCAGACACGCACAGCAGCTCAAGTCAACAACTAAAAGTGTGTCAGTGGGAAAGATTTTCCAGCCTACTGTGTGTTTTTATTATTAATTCACTAATCTTAAATTTATTTCACATGGTAGCTTGCCAGCATGGATTATAAGCAAGGTGCACCAAGAAAACATGAATTCTTACACTATCTAGTGCTGCCTGGTGCCTGACACAGCTCATGTCACGTGACCTTGATTTATTATTGTTTACAGTAAACTTGACAGAGAGGAGTTAAACAGATGTGCAAAGTAGGTCACTCACAACAAAATGGTGAATTACACAATAATTTTCACTTTGTCACTTATTCCAACTTGCAGCAATTGTACTTGATCTTTATTTTTGTATAATATATGATTCAGTTTTTTTTTTCATATCTGCTCTGTCTGTAAGCTTGAAATATTCAGAAATAAATGAGAGGTAATTTAACCAAAGTGCCAAATTTTTGTGTATGTGGATGCATCTTGTGAAGTTGCTGATATATTGCTGATGTCCAGAAAACGTTATCAGTTTTTCAGATTCTTTTCATTCGTCAGTGACTAATGTTCAGGGGAGGTTTCTTAGAATGTTCTATGCTGGATGAGAACAAACACATATTACTGATTTGCTCACAGTGAACCATACCAAACCCTACTCTACTCCTCAATACCGTACAGTTTGTTCCACTGACTGCATCAGACAGGTACGTTTGTAGGTGATTAATATTTTCTATATTATCATACATATGTTTCGTAACAATGTTTAATTCAGTCTTATAGGGTTAAATAAACACCTATGTGTTTAAATCAACTCTAGAGGAACTTTAAATGTTAAAATTTTTACAATGCTTAGAGAAACACTGTTAATTTAACATTGTAGTGTGTAATTAGTAATAACTGATTTACACAGTGGGTGATATTGTGATCAATTACATTGTCTGTGGGGGGGTCTGTGTGTGTGTGTGTGTGTGTCTGCTTGTGTGTCTGTTTGTGTGTGTGTGTGTGTGGTGTGTGAGTGTCTGTTTTAAAATTTGTATTTGTATTTTAATTTTTCCTTTTTCCTTTCTCTTCTGTACATATAGATGTAGGATATATATATATATATATGTGTGTGTGTGTGTGTGTGTGTGTGTGTGTGTGTGTGTGTGTATGTAATGTGTATGTATATATATTGTACATTATTGTGTGTGTGTGTGTGTGTGTGTGTGTGTCTGTTTGTGTGTGTGTGTGTGTGTGTGTGTGTGTGTGTGTGTGTGGTGTGTGAGTGTCTGTTTTAAAATTTGTATTTGTATTTTAATTTTTCCTTTCTCTTCTGTACATATAGATGTAGGATATAGATGTATATATATATATATATATATATATATATATATATATGTGTGTGTGTGTGTGTGTGTGTGTGTGTGTGTGTGTGTGTGTGTGTGTGTATGTATACATATTGTACATTATTACGTACAGGTCACGATATTAATCGGTCTGATAAAGTGCAGTACAGTGGTGCCTTATACACACACACAAACACACACACACTCACACACATACACACATATATATAGTGTGTGTGTGTGTGAGTGTTTGTGAGACCTGTATATAATAATGTACAGTACATTATGTACAGTGTGTGTGTGTGTGTTAGTGTATATACACATATTGTTTATATATGATATAATATATACATAACATAGTTTATATAGGTTATATATTTTATGTATATACATAAAATATAATACAGTGTATATAGTAGTGTATAGTGACTATATTCATATATGTATATTCAGTGTATAGTGACTTTATCTCCCGGTATCGTGATATTTGCTCGAACTCGTCCTGTCACACAGGTTTGTGTGTTGATAGTCATTTCTTTATACAAAGCCAAAAAAAAAACTCGATCTTTTGACCCTCGTATCGAGCGCAGAGACTTTATTTTCTCTGGATGACCGTCAGTGTGGAGTCTCTGAGGGAAACAACATGAAGAACGAAGCTCTTCTGGTGTTATTGCTTTTTTATCCCGCTGTATCCGGGGCAGGTAAATCCCCGAGCACATTATTACACGTTCTAAACTCTCATGGACATTTTATATCTTTGTTTATATGGACATTTTGGTCTCCGTCAGTGTTCTTGAGGAGAGACGATGCTAACTCTGTGCTGAGGCGCTTCAGGCGCGCGAACTCAGGCTACCTCGAGGAGGTGAAGGCGGGAAACCTGGAGCGCGAGTGTATCGAGGAGATCTGTGACTACGAAGAGGCGCGCGAGGTGTTCGAGGACGACGTGCAAACGGTCAGTTAAAGCGCTTAGCAACCAGAAAAACAAACTAGGATGACCGTTTATTTGAATTCTATTTGATCACGTGGCTGCCAGTGACGTCACGTTGCCTTGGTGCCCCAACATTTACCTCAGGAACGGCTTTGAATATATAAACAAAAAAATAACCAAAGTTTGAGTTTGTTTTTATTCATATAACATTAACATATATATATATATATATATATATATATATATATATATATATATATATATATATATATATATATATATATATATATATATAAAAATTACAAAAAAGTTACAAAAACTGGGTTACAAAAAAAACAATAGAAAAATGTAATAATATAAATATTACATTAAAATCTCAGCATTTAAGTTTTTAATTTTATTTAAGATGACAATAATATAATAATAATAATAATAATAATAATACATAATGATAATAATAATAATAATAAGGTTGGTACACCCTAAATATTTTATGTTCCAATCAATAATAAGCTTTTTTTTTTATTATTATTATACCATTTTAAGAGCAAATCAACTTCCAAAAGAAAATTTTGGATTTGGTTTGAATCTGCTTTCCATTTATGTTTATGGGTGTTTTGTTTTCCCAAAATGTTGGACGTTTATTACAGGATAACAAATATCCTCAGGGTGAAATAATAGACATAATTTTTATTAAATTATTTATTATTATTTTATATAATCTATAATCTTTATATAATCTTAAATAACCTATACAAATCCCGCTATAATTTATTTGCAACCTGAAAAAAAATTGACTGAAAACTCACATCTAAATCATTATCTATATATTTAGAAAGGTTAAATCAACACGTATACATATTCAATATTTTCCAACGCATTTCCTTGGCATTTTACTTTTGCCATTCCTTGGAAAACTCCTGTCAGAAATGCATTTATAACACCAAGATAAGGACATCATACACAGCCAAAGTTACTTTATGTCAGATAGATCTATAACATATTATTATGCGTGTTATATATATAACAACATATTCTATATTTGTTTTTGCTGTAGACTTCTGGGTTTGAGATAAAAATAATAGTTTATTTTCTGCTGTAAATATGTATATTTGCTAACTGAAATAGAACACAGCACATTTTGTATCAGGCCTCTCCATTTTTATTTGAGTAAAATACTGAAGCATGCGACTGACTAGTGTTTTTTGTGTTACCGAGGTGTTTCCTGTTAGATGGATTGTTTAAACACTTGAACACGTTCTGAACATCTACTTTTGGTTTTAGCCTTCTGTTTCAGCAGTGATGACTGCATTCATTGTTAAAATGGAAAAACCAACACGAAGACCGGAGAAAATAAAAGAGAGAAAATCAATCAGAGGCATTGCACAATCATTGGACAAAGCCAATACAACAATCTGTCCTTAGTGAATGTCCTGATAAAAGAAATTCACCGGTGTACTGAGATACAGACACCGAACAGCTTGGCCAAGGAAAACAACCGCTGATGACAGAAACATTGTGAGAGCTATGGTGGAAAGAAACAACAGTCAGTAACAATGAGTTGCAGGCTTGGTGAATTTTTTATGATATGCAGCAAAATATTAAGGGTTATTTACTTTAATTTATTTCAAGTCTATCTGTAGGCTACTTATACTTATACCCCCCTGATCCAAATGGTTCTGTGTCTCATGTTATTTAACACATTTAGAGGTAAATACCATGAAATAAAAGCTGAAATCCTTAACTCATCCATATTTTGATCTCAAACCCAATTGCCTTTGGTTTAAGGCACAGACAAATAAATCTGCCTTGGGCTTTGCAGTAGTTTCAGCGGGGACTGTATTATTCACTTCCAATGCAGAAAATCTAGAGACTTTTCCTTGATAGTAATATCTGCATTATTGCATACTGTAAAGTACATTAATGTAATGAGAAGTGAAAAGTTTAGAGTATGGTTCCAATGTTTCAATGAAAATATGACTAGGTCATGAAATATAGAAGATGGTCTGTGTAACAAGAAGTTATCACAGCCAGTAATGTGAAATGCTTAGGTTTTAAAGAAAATAGTCATTGTAAATATGTCAATGTAGATATTGTTTAAAAAACACATACTAACTAATTAAGATTACATCAATCACAAAGGCAATTCATTTTCAACCCTAATACTACAAAATATTAAACACAAAAAAACAACAACACAGAAATCTCTTGTGACAATGACTGGCAATAACTTCTCATTTTCTTTTTTTTTTTTAGAAACAATTCTGGATATCATATAATGGTAAGTTTATTAAGGATAAAAAAAACACTATTATAAGGTATATATGAAATTACAGTGTAATTTTATCACATTTTAGACACTATAATATCTAAATATAACACAATACAATATAATAATCAAGCATTTATTATCAAAAATGAGCATTTCCCATCCCAAAAGCACATTTCTATTCCAAATCCAATTTTTTTCTATTTGTTACAAGATCCGATACCTGATCCACCATTTTTTAAGATCACATATGTGTAAACATCCTGTAAATCAGTATACTACAGTATAAGAGCTAGTGAAATATTACTATTCTTGTCCTATTGTGTTGCAAAGCAGATAATAAATGTATATAGTTATTTTATCTAATACAACTACAACTATATATGTTGTCCAGCTTCTTAGCTGATATAAGCATCCGTAATTCTAAAATGTAATCAAGTATGTATAAAAATCTTGTCTTTGATATGTGTTTTGACACCAGCTAATGAGCACTGCTTGATAAATCCATGCAAAAACAATGGGATTTGCCTATATTTGGGACATTCCTACATCTGCCAGTGCCATGAAGGCTTTGAGGGCAAATACTGCCAAGATGGTAAAATGCAACTTGCGTAAAACATATTTACAGCTACAGTCATGTGAAAAAATTACGACAACCTATGAAAGTTTTTTTAATAGTTAAACATATGGGCATTTGATCTTCATTTTAACAATATTGGATGATTCAAGTGATATAAATAAACAAATAAAACCAAAGAAATGTCTTTTTTAAATGATCTATAAATTGTAATAAAAAAAGAATTTCTTCTGAGAAAAAAGTAAAGACACCACCACATTTGTTTGTATTTTAATTGGATAAAATTACCTACAGGTGCATCACATCAACTACAAATTATTAGAACATTGTTACAGAGAATTTTGAAGGAGGCTCACCATGGTGAGATCCAAAGAGCTACTGTATCTGAGCTTTTCAGAAAGAAGAGTGTTGATGCTTATGAGTCTGGTTAGGGATATAAAAAGATCTCAAAAGAATTTGTCATCATTCTGCCATTCCACTGTCCGAAAATCATTTAGTCAAGTGGAGAAGATTTAAAAACAACTGCCAACATGGCCAGGTCAGAATGTCCAAGCAAATTCAGTCCAAGAGCACACCGTACAGTAGGATGCTTAAATAAGTCTCCAAAAACTCTAAAATATCATCACGGGACCTACAGAAAGCTCTTGCTACAGTTGATGTCAAAGTGCATGAATCTACAATCAGAAAGATACTGCACAACTTTACTTATCATAGGAGGTGTGTAAGGAGGAAAATTTTGCTGTCTAAGAAAAACACAAAGGCAAGACTGAAGTTTGTGAAAGAACACAGAGACAAAGGCCAAGAGTTCTGGAATAATGTGCTTTGGACAGATCCAAAATTGAATTATTTGGAGAGTTTAACAGAGGGCATGTTTGGCATAAACCAAATACAGCATTTCAGCAAAAGAACCTCATACCGACTGTGAAGCATGGCAGTGGAAGTGTTATGGTTTGTGGATGCTTTGCTACAGCAGGACCTGGCCAGTTCATCATCATAGAATCCACTATGAGCTCTACATTGTATCAGAAGGTGCTTGAGCAACATGTGAGACCATCTGTGAAGCTGAACTGGACCTTGCAACATGTCAATGACCTAAAATATACCAGTAAATCTACAAAGCACTTACTGAAAAATAAAAAATTACGAGTTAATATGCATGCAAGGAGCCCTTCAAACATCACACAGCTGAAAGAATTCTGCATTCAGGAGTGTGGGAAACTTTCTTCCAGTTGATGTCAGAAACTGGTACAAACCTCTCATTGAGGTTATTTCAGCTGAAGGGGGAAACACTACGTAGCTATTAGGGCACAGGGTGTCCTAACTTTTTCATCAGTTGAAATACAAATTTTTGTTGATTTCTTTTATTTAATAAGTGAAAATTTTATTTTATGTTGTTTACATGCAATTACATACATCAGTTTCATCTACAGGTACAAATTAAAATGAGATAAAACTAATTTATTAACTTTATAAAATTTTTATAACTTTATTATTTCTTAATAAAGAACTGAATATTTAATGGGGTGTCCTATTTTTTTCACATGACTGTACATTATTATTATCATTATTAGAATTTTTTATTTTCAGTACTCACATTCACATTCATCCAATAGCATTAACGATTCTCTAAGCTTAGCCATATGCAAACCTTTAACAATGTAAAATGATCAAATAAACCAAGATTTGCATAAAAAAACATCATTTCATCTTTTCAGCGATTGAGGATACTCTGAAGTGTCTTTATATGAATGGTGGCTGTGAGCAGTTCTGTGACGGTTCAGGTCGCAAGAGAAGGTGCAGATGTGCCCCAGGTTATGATCTTGGAGAAGACAGGAAGTCCTGCATTGCTCAAGGTGTAAAAATCTCTCATTGTAATCAAATAATCATGGGACCTGAATGAACAGAATGCCAGAAGTGCAATTTATGAGGACTCACTTTTACACCCCGTTAAACTAAATAAATAAAATAATAATAATAACAATAATAATAATAATAATCAGGTTCTAGCACTTGTCAGTTGCAGCATTTGTTTACAGCTTATGGCAGACCAACCTGTCTTGCATTTATACTACTTCATTTCTTTTGTTAAAAGATTAGCTTTATTTATTTTATTTTACAGGTTTGTGTTGGCTAACTTTCTTTATTTGTCATATTCCCTAATTAATGTCAATAATATAAAACTAGAAAACTAGAAAACAAACGTTTTTCTGTGGAATATTTAGTCTCTTTTTTTGACAGAGATGACAAAAGGCTTTTATAGGTAGCTCTGGATAAGAGCATCTGCTAAATGCTTTAAACATAAATAAACCATTTATCATAAATAGTCATATAAAAATTTAGTTAAGGTTCTAGAAGTAGACATAGCAGACAGAGATCCGTATGTTCTGCCATTATTAACATCGTTTGTTCTTACAGTTTCAAAACATTTTAAAAAGGATTTGTTGGACTATTTGTCTTCACACCATCATTTTACTAAATCTTGTTTAAAATTCTATACTGTTTCTGTTTTTAGTTCAGTATCCATGTGGTAAGGCCCCACTGCAGAATACACAGACAGGTTTACTGCGGGCTGTGGGTGGAAATCAGTGCCCGAAAGGCCACTGCCCTTGGCAGGTAACTAATACGTGTACCATATGTGCATTTTTCAGCCATTATAAACTGTACTCCATAGCCTGATGTACTGAGTAAACCGATTCCAAGGACAGGACTCCTATTTATTGCCAATACGCAAATAAATCACACTAGATAGTTTGAAGGCATTTTTGTGCTGTTTACTCCAGAATCTTGGGAAACATGTTAACAAACACTGATTTTAAAATAAATATGATTCAGTACCGAGTAGCTCACAGAATAGAAAGAAAAATAAGAAATAGAGCAGAATATATGAAATAATTTCTTGAGAATATTTGCAAAACCTGTAAAATACTTAAAAAAAATACTGTAAAATAGCATCTTCTCAAATATTAATGATATTCACAGTTACTTTTTGTCTCACACCATACAGGTCCTTTTGAAATATAAAGGAGAGAGTCACTGTGGAGGAGTTTTAGTGGACACTAACTGGATTCTTACAGCTGGTCACTGTGTCAATAAGACAGATGTAAAATATATGAAGGTTGTAGCAGGTAAATATTGCTGTGAATTTTAGCTGACAGAGCAAACAGACAAAATATTTTGCCATATTATGTATGAAATGTAAGTTTCTCAATATTGGTATCTTGTATAAAAGCAATATCATACCCACAATCATGCTGTTGCCCTGAACATCATCATCTCTGTGATTACCTGCAGCACTTTGCCTACAGCCTCATGTCCACACCCAAATAACAGCCGTGCTAACATTCACTAATGCAGCACTCTTGCTTGTGCAATATTGTTTAATTGATCTAATCACTGTTTTACAACTAAATCTATGTTTCTAACTGTAACTATGTTTTTCCAGGGGATCATAATATTGATATGGTGGACGGCACAGAGCAAGAGTTTTCTGTATCACAAGTAATTATCCACGAGAGCTATGACCCAGCATCAGCAGACAGTGACTTGGCTCTTTTGCGGCTCAGCAAGCCAGCGACACTTTCAAATTACACCGTTCCTATCTGTTTACCAACTCCGGAGTTTGCCAAAATGGAACTGGATGCCGTTCGCTTCCACATCGTTAGCGGATGGAGCCAGCACACTGGAGGAGGCAACATTCATAGCTCTCTGCCCTTAAAAATCATATCCCCTGTACTCCGTAAGCTCGCTGTTCCATTCTTGCCTAGATCAGAGTGCTCTGTTAAGAGTGGGGTTAATATCACAGATAACATGTTCTGCGCCGGTTACTTTGAGGGCACCCAGGTGTCTTGTCGAGGAGATGACGGCAGTCCGCTGATTACTCAGTACAAGGACACTCATTTCCTGACAGGGATAGTGTCATGGGGCAAAGGATGTGACCATCCAGGCTACTATGCCATATACACCAAGGTTTCCAACTTCCTGGATTGGATTCATCGTGGCATGGCTACACAAATCGCCAAACCAGATTCCCTCAACACTTCTCATGTTTCCATCAAGGCAGCACCGATTGCTGAGCAGTTCATACAGACCTGAGCTTAGTTTGTTGAAGATAAGCGTAAATGTAATCAGTTGCTGATATCATTTACTGAAATAAAGATAAATTCATTATCAATTTTGCAGGACTTGTTTTCTGTTTCTTTTTTCATCTGTCGTTGTGTACAGTTCATTCTAAATGTGGGTTTGTTCTGTTCATCATAACATGACTAACTATAATATATAATAGCATGATTCAGCACCCTTTTTTTGGCAATAATGACTCACACATTGAGTTAGAAAACCAATTAAACAAGATTTTTCTCATGCGCACCAAGAGAATTATTCACTTTCAAACAAGCAGGCTTGACTGAAATCAGGAGAACTATGGACACACTGTGTCAATATTAGCAAACAGTCCAGAAAACATTCGGGTTGACGCTTTCTCAACAAACTCATTATCAGTTCGGTTTGACACCAGAAGTGTTCTAGATGTAAAAGTTAAATAACAAAATATTTTAAATAGCATTATTAAGTTACACATAACATAAGATCATTTTGTTTAGCGTTTTCTTTCTTTCGGTCTCTGTCTTCCTCCCCTCCCTGTTATCACTCAGGTTACTGACCTCCTGTGCTTGTCTTTCAGAATTCAGTGCTCTCTTATAGAGAAGTGTCTTACGATAAAACCTCGGCATGTTTTGGGTCTTCAGGACCTTTCTTTGTCTACTTATTGCTCGCTGTGTCACTCCTGAGGGTAAGTACACGGTTCATTTGAAAAGACAGGGTTGAGTTTGCAATGTTTAACATAACGTATATTTGTTGTTTGATGATGTTGGTTTGACAAATGATTGGTGTGTGTGTGTGTATATATATATATATATATATATATATATATATATATATAGAGAGAGATAGAGAGAGAGAGAGAGAGAGAGAGAGAGAGAGAGAGAGAGAGAGAAAGAGAAAGAGAGAGAGAAAGAAAATATGTATGTATATGTTCACTTTTGTAAAGTAATGGAAATGCAAGGCCAATTCTTTTGTTTAAACATTTGGGTTTGGGATCCAAAGATGAATATGAGATGATAGATCAGCTTTCATATAACTAAAAGTGTTTGATGGCAGACCACCCAATATTTGGGTGAGCAAAATTATAGGAACAGACAGTAGTGAAGTAACACTCAATAGCTTTCCATAATCCTTGCTTGCGATAACTGCATCAAGTCAAAACTGTTGCTTTTTCATTTCTGTTGCTTTTTCCAATTTAGCTGTAGCTAAAACCTTCAGTTTGCTCTTTTGGATGTGAAATGCTCAATTATTTTATTGTGTGGTGATTGACTTAGTCAGTGTGAAACCTTCCACTGTTTCCCTCAATGTAATCCATTGTATAGTTGGCAGTGTGTTAGATTGTTATTTTGCTGCATGATATTGATTAATTGATTCCCATTTAAACTGGATGATTCCTTCCTCCATGCTTTGGTCTTTCCATTATTTTGGAAGAGGTTCATCTTGGTGCCACAACTTGTGATTTATCTCTGTATTTCTTAGTGATTTCCAATCTGTCCTTTGATTACTGGCATCTACAATTATATATTGTTGTCTCTATATTTTTGCTCTCAAAGTCTGTGGAGGTTGTTGTTGATGTTATTGGCTGTTTGCTCTCACAGTGTTTATGTACAACTGCAGCTGTTTTTCTTGGCTGACTTGTTCAGTGTCTGGTTTTCAGTACACCGGTAGTTCCGGTCTTTTCTCAGGACAGTTTTATAGGCTATGCCCATTGTTTTTGCAATGCTTCTGATAGATTTTCCCTTCTGTCCCATAGACAGCTCTCTGGTCTTCACGATGGTTTATCCTTTTTAATAACAAACATCTGTCACAGCAATCTACAGCTGTCACAGAAGAAACCCTGAACTTAAACCAAGTAAAGATATAATAATCAGGAAATGAAAACTGAAATCTCATATTCATCATTTGCTCTCAATCCCAAATGTTTTCAGCTACAAAAACCTTTTGGACCTTGACAGTGTAATACTTCCTGAACAATTCAGCACAGTGGTTATATTAATATGCTGAATTTAAATAAAATATGAGAACACGGACAATGCAAGTTTACTGATAAGCTGTGCTGTGGCTGTGTGCATAGTTTTCCTCCACAACAAGGATGCCAACCAGGTCCTCACACGCAACAGGCGAGCAAACACGATATTTGAGGAATTAAAAAAGGGTGACATGGAGCGCGAGTGCAGAGAAGAGCGGTGCAGTTACGAGGAGGCCCGAGAGATCTTTGAGGATGACAAAAAGACGGCATGTCTCTCTCCTTCACTATTTTTCCTTCAAACAACTGTTAGCCTCATCACATTTTAAGAAACGTACACAGTGTTGTAACTAAAACAGTCTTCTTCTTTCCCTAGAGTGAGTTCTGGAATGTATACCATGGTAAGGAACGGTATCCTATATGAAGATTTAATAGTTGTGGGGAAAAAAACAAAAAAACTAAGTCTATTTCTTACAAATTGGTTCACAGATGGAGACGCGTGCATATCTCAGCCTTGTCTGAACAAGGGTGTGTGTAAAGATGGTATAGGGCGATACACTTGTTACTGCCCTGATGTGTTTCAGGGATATAACTGTGAGATTGGTAAGACTCTCCAACATCATTACATATACATACATGTACACAAGAGCCTTGTTTTAACTACATTTTTAAATTCAGCCATACAACAGCTGTGTGAAGTTAATAACGGTGGTTGTGAGCACTTCTGCAAACTGGACCAGAAGAAAGGGACGACAGTCTGCTCTTGTGCCAAAGGTTACAACCTGGCAGAAGACAGGAAAGCATGTACATCTGACAGTAAGAGAAAGACAAGAATTATACTGAATTTACACACAATTTATCCACTATATCTTGTTTACATCAAAATCAATGCTTGTTTTTTTTGTTTTTTTTAAATTCCAGAGCCCTTCAAATGTGGCTATGTGTTTCCTAAGGCAACCCGAAGCCTTATAGCATTTGAGCCGATACAAAATGTCACTAATACTGCCAATGACACACGCCTTACCAATGTGAAGAAAGGAAATCTAGTGACCACCTCTGCAAACATGACCGTCACAAATTACACTCAGAGCCGAGCAAAATCCAACAGTCTGTTTGGACTGATAGAACCCAGTCCCACTGTCATCGAGCTACCAGAGTCTGATGGAGAATTTAGGATAGTCAACGGCGAAGACTGTCCTCCTGGAGAATGTCCGTGGCAGGTACACACTAACTCACAAAGACAAATACATCAAAGGTATTTTGGATCTAAAATATTTTAGTAGTCCATTTTAATGAATTAGTTATGCTAGGTGTTGTTTTTAAAAAGCACACCTTTACACACCTTAACTACCTCGGGTCACGGGGAGCCTGTGGCGTCTCAGGCGTCATCGGGCATCAAGGCAGGATACACCCTGGACGGAGTGCCAACCCATCGCAGGGCACACACACACACTCTCATTCACTCATGCAATCACACACTACGGACAATTTTTCCAGAGATGCCAATCAACCTAGCATGCATGTCTTTGGACCGGGGGAGGAAACCGGAGTACCCGGAGGAAACCCCCGAGGCACGGGGAGAACATGCAAACTCCACACACACAAGGCGGAGGCGGGAATCAAACCCCCAACCCTGGAGGTGTGAGGCGAACATGCTAACCACTAAGCCACCGTGCCCCCCATCATTTTACAATCAATCAGCCTTAAATTAATTATATAGACACATGCATGATTGCATTTTAAGAGCTCTTCTGGCTCTCCTTAATCTGTTCAGTTCAATTCAATACGTTTTGTATAACGGTTTTAACGATAGACATCTGGCAAGGAAAATCTTGCATGAGCAGGAATCCATGAGAGAAACCAGACTCAAAAGGGAAGCCAAACTCTTCTGGTTGGCAGCAGGGAGTGATTAACTGCTAAACTGGTACACTTCTACAGTATATATAGAGTTCTTAGGTACGAGTGTACAGCATCCTGATGAGATTATCTTCTGAAGCAACGGCGTGAGCAAGAAAGTCACTTCAAGTGCAGATGCTCCAAGCTGGTCTTAGTTGTTTTTCGTAGTACAGCACAACTATTTAATTGTCTTTAAAAAAAGTTCTCAAAGATTGTGTGGCCGTCTGTTTTTAGGCTCTGCTCGTAAACGAAGACAAGATTGGCTTCTGTGGAGGGACCATTCTGAATGAATACTTCATTCTGTCTGCAGCTCACTGCATGAAGCTGTCTCGCTCCATCACAGTTATTCTAGGTAAAAATAAAAATGAACTTGCCGTTTGACCCGACACGACACGTTGATATACCATCGTATAGAAGGTGCTGAAATGATGCTGCAACTTTTAAACTCAAAATGGTCCGAACATAATCGAACATCAGCGCAAAAACTTTTCAAAACAATATTTTTACTGTCGTTTCTGGCTTTAGTATAAAATCTAAATTTTATGGAACGCAATCATACTAAAGACTTCTATTATCCAAGTGTTCACAAATTTTGACTTCTATTAATAAATGAAATGTTTTCTTTCAACAGGTGAAACTTACACGAGGTTCTGGGAAGGGCGAGAAGCAGTGCATGAAGTTGATCAGGTGCTTGTGCATACAAACTATCAGCCCGATACCTACCACAATGACATTGCCCTCATCAAGCTCGTCAAGCCAATTCAATTCTCCAAGTACATCATCCCTGCATGCATCCCTGAGCGCGACTTCGCAGAGCGTGTGCTCATGCAACAAAACGAGGGCTTGGTGAGTGGATTTGGTCGTCTCCAAGAGGGCGGCATACAGGCCACCACCCTGCAGAGGCTCTCTGTGCCCTACGTAGACCGCTCCATCTGCAAGGAGTCCACCAAGTTCAACATCAGCCCACGCATGTTCTGTGCCGGATACGGCAGGGAGGAAAAGGATGCGTGTCAGGGTGACAGCGGTGGCCCGCACGTCACCAGATACAAAAACACGTGGTTTGTGACAGGTGTGGTTAGCTGGGGTGAGGGATGTGCTCGCAAAGGCAAGTATGGCATATACACACAGGTGTCCAAGTACCTCAGGTGGATCGAGAACGTCATGGAGCAGGTCGCATCCGAGAGTGTAACCAACAGGTAGAGGAGGTGGGCACCGGGGCACCAGCCTGTGATTCGGGTGTAAATGAACATCAATTATGATAAATTATGTATAAGATAGATGCAAAATGCAACAAAAATCGACTGGAACTAAACCACATTTAAATAAAGGTCACCTCATCATGTTGCCTTTGTCATTTGTCATTTTTAAGTCCTAATTTCTTATTCTTCATTTTTTTTTTCCACTGTCAAAGAACTTTTCAAGTTGATGTTAATATATTTCCCTGAATTACATAAAAAATAAAAATAACAGCCATTTCTGAGCTTAAGTAGGTGTGTTAGGGCTTGAAAATGCTACAACGTGCCATGAACAGCACTCGAGAGAGGAAAAACTTTAGGTTTTAAGGTCCAAACCTAACCTTTGGGCTACTTTTGGACATTCTGTTTGCTCAGTTGTTTACAGATTAGAGTCCTTTTACTGTTTGTCCTTTAAAACCTTCCTATGAGGAAAAATTAACCCTGTTTACAGCACATTTCTTCACTACTTCATTTCATTAAGGTCAGATTTAAATTTCTAGAGATCAACGTCTGAAAAATTCATCTTTATATTACTACAACTTGTGAAATTCCGACTGATCTCTGCGACTAAACCACCATCTTGACAGCAACCATGAAATGACTCTTGAACCTTAATCGTGTGTCAGTTCATACAAGAACATGCTTGTGTAAACCTTGTGTTGTTGTAACGGGAAAATATACCAAGAACGCTTGGGGGTTCGAGATTTAGAGCAAACATAGCCAACAGAACAGAGATCAAGGCAAAAGAGAAAATCTCTCAGTAATAAAGCAGTTGAGGATTTATCCAATTGTAATGGAGTTGCAGTTATGGAGTTTCTTCTATTTCACACTGCACAGCTGCTACCTGATAACCAACGCTGACCAAAGTGGTAAAAAAATATTTTTTTTTTATGAGAATAAGCAAATGTTTTCAAGATTAGTTTGAAAACATTTCACAAGTAACATACACAGATGCACAATAAACTCGATATTAAAATGATTATACATTAATACGTAGTATTGATTTCATACTATTGTGACGTATTCAGCAACAAGTAAAAATAAGTTAAAATATTTTTTTTAACGATTTTTAATGATGGTGGTATACTAATCTTCAACATTTACTGTAATAGGGACATCTCGTTGCTAACTAACACTTATTTTCTACTTTACATCTTTCCTAAGTTTTCCAATCTTCTCCGCAAGCCAAGGCCATATTTATGCGACCTAAACGTGCCAATAGTTTCTTTGTGGAGGAAATTCTAAAGGGCAATTTGGAAAGAGAGTGTTATGAGGAAAGATGCAACAAGGAGGAAGCCAGAGAGGTCTTTGAGGACGATAAGAAAACAGTAAGCCAATAAACTAGAGACTCACCTTTTCAGAAATTGGCATATAGAGAGAATGATGATTCTTGTTACGTTCATTATTACGCATTTCACCAACAGCATCACTATTCAAGTCAACTGAACTTACAACCACTTAAACTATAATAACTAACAGAGTTTCTTAATAACTCTAAATCTGAGAGTATTTTAATAAATGATTAATATGTACTGAAATACATTTTTATATAAAATATATATATTTTTTTAAAATACCATATTTTGTCCACTAATGTACAGTACTGTAAATTTTGCCTTCATAGGAAGAATTCTGGACCAAATACAACGGTGAGCATCTCTCCTTCATCCTGACTGTAGGATTTAATAAATGGTGTTTTTTTGTTTTTTTTTTATCATCATAGTGACATTATTTGCTTTAACGCAGTTCAAGATCAGTGTAAAAGCAATCCTTGTCAACATGGTGGTATCTGTAAAGAGAAGAGAGGAGGATACATCTGCAAGTGCACCGACATGTACACAGGCCATAACTGTGAAAATGGTAACGTTTGTTTCTGCTGGAGTTTGTAAAAGTATTTTGTTTAATGATTCTACATGTGTTTAACTACAGCGTAGTGCCTTCCAAGTTCATAACCCTCGTGTTTATTCTTAGCACAGCGTTTATGATTAGTTTGGTGTTTTGGCGTAAGTGAAACATCGTCTTTATGCAGATGTTTCTGAATGCCCTTCTGGAGGCCCTCTGGTTTGTGAACACTACTGCAGACCCTTACATGAATCATACCGATGCTTCTGCGCCAGAGGCTACAAACTTCACACCGATGGCAGGAGCTGCACCCCTCAGGGTTTGCGACACATATTCTCTTCTGGGTTTCAGGTCACAACAAGCTGACATCATTTGTAGGCGTCTTTTATTCATCAAATAAGAACAGCTTAACATCAAAGATGGTGGTGTTTGTCAGAGACAGAGATGTCATTGTTTCCCAATTATATAATTTTCACAATTCTCTTAGCTCAGGACACATGTGGGTATCTCAGGGTCTTATCTGAGGACTCTACCAAAAAGAATACGAATCAAAATGACCGCATCTGCCCACAAGGAAAATGTCCATGGCAGGTAAGCACATTGAGGTTTGAGTAATTCCTGTTGATCAATGAATTCTTGAGAGATAATCTTGAAGATGTTATCATGATACCCGTTGAAGGACTGAAACGACGTCTTCAAGATTATACCACGAGTTGAATCTCCTTGAGCACAGTAAAAGTAATTTCTGTATAAAAGAGTATGTATTGCTGATCATGAACCAGGTATAAATAGATGCACCTCGCTGTTGGGTAGGTGACATTTGTGGATGTTGGTGGTGATGTAATCTGCCAGGGTGTGATCCTTGGAAAGAGGTCTATACTTACAACAGCTACATGCATGACAACAGGCAAAGAGCTTTCCTTGGTCATTGGTGAGCGTCAGCCTCGATATGTAACGATTTGTTATACAACCTGTTACCTCTGAAGCCTTAGCTGTGGTTAACAGGCTAATAACACTTAAATATGTTGTTGTTTTTTCTGTAGGCCACTCAGTTGAAAAAATAAATGCTTCTCAAGTGACCAAAAGGACTCTTCATGACAGGTACTTGACTAGCAGACCTGACGATGACTTGGCATTTTTGGAGCTTAAGGAGCCAATCACTTTGGGTTTGGTCGCCATCCATCTCTGCCTCCCGGAAAAGGATTTCAGTGAAAACATCTTGATGAAAAGTGATAAAGAGGGCGTGGTAATGGGTGGAGAAAACAAACCTTTATACCTTTCACTAGACGTCTGCAATTCCAAACTCAATCTGAGCTTTCCCTTGACCAATAAGATGTTCTGTATGGAGGAGAGGAAGGCTGAAGGTTCTGTACAGGGACGATTGAAACAAGAAAAGAAAGAGTGTGATCTTCCGTCTGGGTCTCCGGTGGCTACAGTGGAAGGAAATACAGCTTTCCTAACTGGATTGTTCCTGTCCCAAAGTGACTGCAGTCAGGGACTCGTGTTCACCAAAGTTTCCAGATATCTGCCGTGGATCCGCAGACTTCTAGTGAGCACCGAGGCAGTGCACACATGACACATTCTGGCAGAAGTTTAGTCTACAGGATATAAATGTTTTAACAAGATTACAGCAATGAACCTACTTTCAGAATAAAGCTGTGGATTCATTCTGTATTAAGATGCACATTTTAAAGACTTCCTCTGATCATGCATAGTAAAATGGTAAAATACACCGTAATCATGGAAAATTGTACAAAACAGTTTATTTTACACAGAGAATAAAAAACAGCAAAAATAACACAAAATATGAAAAATCCTAGAGTCCTAGAGCGCCAGAGAAGGCTGGGTATTTCACTTGTATATTTCAATGCAGTTCCTGTTTAATTAGGAAATCACAGCACTTCTGTTTCATCAAAAACAGGTTTCCTATCAAGTTCAAAATAAACTACTGAAAATCACATTTAAATGTGGTGTTTTAACGTTCCAAATATTCAATTTACTTTGTCACCGGCCAAGAATTACACTTCTGGGAGATGTTTTCCAACCTGGAACTTCTGTAGAACTAATCCCAAATTGGTGTGAATGCAACAGGATTCAGCTTAGACGAGGGGTTCCAAACCCTTTAGGGCAGCTGTAGTTTAAGATACAGAGGACAAGGGTGGGAAAGGGTTTTGCTTACTGACAACCAACTTCTGGTGCTGGTGTGATATATACCCTTTGATGTGACCCTGTGTGAGACACAATTACACAAGACACTGAGCATTCCTGTTAACAATGCACAGAAATAACAATCTGCCCCAATGTTTTAATGATCATGTACAAAGTCAACAAATTTCTTCATATACATACAGTACATAAGCAACATGTATTTTCTTTCACTCCTCCTAACCACTAGAGGCAGTGTATAAAACTTGGATGATGAGCAGAGCGGCCATGAAAAGTGCTCAGTGATACCCAATGCACTCGCAATACGTCTCAGGATAGAGTGCATGGTGGTATACTGCTAGCAGCAATGCTACTCAAAGTCCATGTCATAGTAGACATAGTAGCTGGGTTGTCCATCCTGTTAATGGTGAAAAAAGTGGGCTACTCTTAACCCCACAGCTGTTCAGGAGTTGAGAAAGAAGCATACTGTAGACTTTTCCTTAGTAAAGGCTCGATAGACTGTTTCATAAACATGAGTTATTATTATCTTTGGTGGAAAAACTGGATTCAAGCTCACTCCCGACTCATCTGGCCACTAAGCATGTCCATCACTTTTTAAGCTAATATGCTAGGATTGCTAGTAGAAAGGTAGTTCCTTAAGCAAACCTTTCAAGCAAAGCCTTCGTGATTCCAAAACCAACACTTTGTTGTCTACGGCTTTTCTCAGCTGGTCCAAATTAGGTATTGTATACATCAGCTGCAACGGATTGTTTATATAAGCTTATTAAGCCATGCTGCTTCCAAGTTGTTTAATCATACAAGGGAGAATGGATAAGTTCCAGCGGTGAGCCAGGGCTTAAATCTTCCAAATGAGCCACTCGGTCAGAACAGGGTATCAAATCAGTGTCAGATACAGCTTCCGTGAGACGGCCAGTGCAACAAAAGCAGTAAGCACATTGTCAAGTGTCTAAATATTTATGGAACTGGCTGAGTTAATTCTTTTATCCGTCTACCACAGTATACTGGAGTTTACAGACAGAACAGAGTCTTTTATACATGCACAAGGGTATCCGGAGGTTTTATACACTGCCCCCGACCGACGGAAAGGATGAAATAGAACCATTTGCCTAAACAAATACATAAAACATTGAGCTCTAGAACCATTAAAAATACTCAATTTGTAAAAGTTCTCATAAAAGCCAAGGCTCCAGTCATTACTGTGTTATGCATGACTATCTTACCATGTATATGAGATTGGCCAGGATGCACTGAACTTCATCAATGTCCATGTCCTCCATCTGCATCATCTTCAGTGCGACCAGGAAAGCATCTAATGGAAGTTGGTGAGTCTTTAACAAATGATACCTAGAAAGAGGGAGAAAATTGGAATGACTTCTATTCCAAAGTTTGTTCTATGAAATATCAGTCTATTACCTTCATAGCCTACCCATGGGAACAGGGCCAATAGTCTAAAAAATCAGCATTTTCATTTATGGCATTTAGCAGACGCTCTTATCCAAAGCGACCTACATTTATCTAATTTATACAGCTGAGCAACTGAGGGTTAACAGCCTTGTTCAGCAGCCCAGGGGTGTCAGCATGGTGGCCCTGGGACTCAAACTCTCAACCTTCCGGTCAGTGGTCCAACACTTTAACCACTGAGCTACCACATCCCACACAGTGTGCAGGGTTTCCCGCAGCACTTTGCAGTTCGGGCGGCCCACCTAAGCTGGGAAACCCTACCGCCTTAACTAGGTCGTCCAAAAAAAATAATAAATACGCTGCACAAAAGGCCGTCAAGTGCATCTCGGAGAATAGCGTGGACGCGCTTCACACCGCGAGCGGGCGCAAGCGCCACACGGGCGAAATTTGAGAAAGACGTGGTCCGTCACTGTCTGGAGGATAACTAGCCAGTCGATAAAACAAGTGTCCGTGAGAACTGTAAGTGGACTTATGTTTTGGGTTTATTTAAGCCTGTTATTGTATTAGTCTATAGTTCTTGCAAATTTAAGGTAAGTTAGCTGGTGATTTTGTTGTTTGTGTTCTTCACCTGTTAGCTAGGTTGCACGTGCCTGTTAATTCGATATAATTGTTGAGCGCTCTTGCTCAAGTTATTGATGTGCATTATTTACATGTTACAGTAGTTACACTCCATTAAGATAATGTAATTAATAGAGGGAAATAATCAGTTTTTACAATCTTCACGCTTTTTTTAAAACCAAGAAGGATAGGCTGTAGCAATGCTATATGTCAGCTCTGCCATAAGCAGTGACTGATCACCTTGCACATTTTGACAATGTTGTTTTGCACTTGTATAGTTGTTGTTAAGGCAAATTTTGAATGTTGTTTTGCACTCTTATTTATTATTATATATTATTTAAATTGTATATGTAGTGTTAAATAAATAATTGTTAAATGTAGTACAGAGTCTGTGGTCTATCTCACAAAGAACACCCCCCACCCCCCACCCCCAACCCTACCGCCTTAACTAACAAATTTTCTGCGGGAAACCCTGGTGTGTTATGGTAAATCACACTGAGGAGAAGTTTCTGTGGCAGCAAAACACTCTTTAATTAATACAAATTTCATTCAGCTCCAGTAACTGCTTCATATATTTACACCAAGAATATCAGGAACAACGCAGGGTTACACACCAGTTGGGGCACACTCAGTCATACAAAGGGGCAATTTAGACTCAATAACTCACCTATTTACGAATATTGAGAAGTGACCAGAAACCAGAAAACTGGAAATTAAAGTTCCATCACAGAGTGATCAAACAGAGGACCTCTGTTCATTTAAAAAGCTCTTAAACTGGTGCTTGAACTGGTCAGTATTGAGAAAAGAAATAATGGCGAGGTAAAAGTGTCTGCTAAATGTGAGGTGTCACTCTACACAGAATTACTTGAATAGTCAAGACTTCTCTAGACTCCTCAAGACTTCTCTAGACTCCTCAAGACTCCTCAAGACTCCTCAAGACTCCTCAAGACTCCTCAAGACTCCTCAAGACTCCTCAAGACTCCGACTGACTCCGACTGACTCCGACTGACTCCGACTGACTCCGACTGACTCCGACTGACTCCGACTGACTCAAGCTCCAGTTTCATTCACAAGGCCGCGATTCACCGTTTTTGTGTTCCATGTCGTCGACCGGTTTCCCATTTACCACTAACGTGAATGAGTCGCTCAGGTTGTATGTGAATATTACAGTGTCACACTGGGTGGGGCTGTGAAATGGTAAGTTAAACTTTCAAAACAATAATGTTTGAGGATCATTAATAATAAATCATTTTCTGCTTATATCTTATATAAGATTGATCTTCTGTACATAAAATCCAATTAACATGTTGGCAGACCTTGTGAACACACACACACACGTGCGCACGCACATACTCACTCTTCTGATTTAGACTGAGGTGATGAAAATTAGACTATTCATGTATATGTATATGCTCTCATTGTCTGTTTCTGTCCTTATATTATAATAAACTCAGTCTACCGTTTTTATACCTTACGTTGAACTGACTCTTCACTTATCCTCCGGCATTACACTCTCACGGCATAAAAGGCAAGTCTGTCTACAATAAAGCTCGCATTATGAACTGTTCCATCCTGAGAATGTAGATTACACATATTCATTTTTGTTACCTAGCTACCTAGATGTACAAATGATCAAACAACATTACGATCGTTCATATTCATTACCGAGAACCAAGAAACTGCTCCAATTAACCGTGTACGTTTTTTTGGACTGAACATCTGGCAGAACTGTCTATGAGGCTCATTATTTACAGATAGACGGCACCTTGGCTCCTGAGTCATTCCTGGTCTTGTCACTTCTAATTACATTAAACTAAATCAGACTCTTTTTTTTGCCATGTTGCGAGTCAGGTTCTCATAACCACCACACCAATATATAATCCCTTAGACATTTTTTTGACTCCCCTCTAGCCTTATCTGTTTCATTACATCAGGCACGACTTGCAGGTCATTTCTGTCCCGCACTGGTGTAATAAATATAGCATACAAACATTCGTACTGTAACATTTGGGTGTTGTATCTTCTAAACTTTCTGGTTCCCCAGATGACGATGAGATTCCCGTTTGAGTCTGGTTCCTCTCAAGGTTTCTTTCTCATATCATCTCTGGGGGTTTTCCTCACCACCATCACCTCTGGCTTGCTCATTAGTTATAAGTTTCAATTTCAATTTGAAACTATATCATTTTTATTCTGAATTGTTATATGCTTTGTGACAAAATGGATTGCTAAAAGCACTACACAAATAAAATACTGTTACTTCTGCAAGGAGTTTATCGTCGCTGTCGGGCGGAATCCTCGTATCTCCAAAACCGTTATTTTTCAGGAAATTAAAAAAACGCCGTACCTTATCTGCAGTGCACAGGGTTTAGTCCGCGTTGCAGTGGATTGTCTTGCACTAAATTCCTGTCCTCAGACGAGCACCAGAACTAGCGGGGGTCAAGATTTTTTTTTCTTTGAGCCCAGTGTTTTGAAGACATTTACCTCAGAAGACGTGTTGATTCGTTGCGACTCTTCTTGAGGAGAAATATGACGTGAAGCTCTCCCGCGGAGTGAGGAAGAGGTGGACAGTTGAAGCGTCCAATGGAGTTATGAGATTTGCACTCAAGCTATTTTCAAGACTTTAGATTGGTTAATAACTTGTAAAAATAACAGACCCACGTGGGGACTGACCAATAGCATCGATATGTGAAATAATATGAAATTGACCAAATTTGGACATACGAGGTTTCCGCCCGACAGCGACGTTATGCTATGTGAAGCACTTAGGACTCTTGAAGCACCCTCTAAAGTGCTAAGAGGGACATTAATACAAGATTGTTTGGAATTTTATCTTTAAATGAATTAGGTCTAGAAATGTAAAAGTAGTCCACTTTAACTGAGTCACGTTATTAATACCGACTGAAGGCAAACACGATTCTATCAGCCAAAGATTTCGGAGTAAACTTACACTTTCTTGAAAAGGTTCCTGAAGGTGATTATTTTCAGCTTTTCGAGGATGAGGAAGATCCCGCAGCGGATGAAGAAGGTCTCGTGTTTGGCAAGAGCCTCGTTCAACAACAAAAGGTTGCCCTCACTAGAAGAGAATAAAAACAAAGGCAGAGCTCACGATTACCTATAATAGAATTACTTCATTTGTGAGTTAAAAACTTTTTAAAGCACTTAAGAACAACAGAGAGAGGAACGCAGACCTCACTGCCTTAGTGACATCGGCAAACTGCAGGAGATCGTACTTCTTAAGCAGGTGGTTTGTTGGCATGTGGCCCTGTGAGAACAGAACAGCATAGAGTTTTGTATCGGCAGCAACAGAAGATTTCAAGACGCAAATGTTTTATTTGTTACATTTACTGCGTAGCACAAGGAGTAAAATTATTGTCTCAGTACCTCAACATCAGCATAGCGATGGAAAAGAAAATAAATTTTCGAAACACTGTTCAGCCATAATATTAAAACCACTGACTGAAGTGAAAACAGCAGGTCATGTGTGGTGTTCCCAGTGTGCAGCGGTCAGTACGTGCCAAACGAGGTCCAGACACGAATAACCAGTAAACCTGTGAAAGGGTCATGGATGCCCAAGGCTCAGTAAAGCCCTGTCTGATCGGATCACCATGAAGGGCTACTGTAGCACACATTGCTGAAAAAGTTAGTGCTGTTTATGATTTTAAAAAAAAGGTGTCAGAACACACAAGGCATCACAGCTTGCTGCAGACTGGTCAGAGACTGGCTGCCATTTTGACTCTTGTCCACTGCCAAAACCATCCAACCAGCCAGCCTGGTTCTGTTGAATAACAATTTTCTTTTTATCTAATTTGGATGGCCGAGTGTGTGAATATTTACATTTACAGCATTTAGCAGACACTCTTATCCAGAGTGACTTACTTTTTTTTTTTATTTCAGTTTATACACCTGAGCAATTGAGGGTTAAGGGCCTTGCTCAGTGGCAACTTGGTGGACCTGGGATTCAAACCAATGAGCTTCCGATCAGTAGTCGATCACCTTAATCACTGAGCTACCACATCCCACACATACTGTACCACAAGTGTATATCACTTCCCTGGGAAAAAAAAAAGGCACCCGGACGCACTATGGAAAGAAGGACAGCTGTCTGAGGTGATGTAATGAGTTGGGAAACCTTGGGCCCTGGCATTCATGTGGATGTTATTTTACCACATAGCACATAAACATTGTTACAGACCAATTACACACCTTCATGGAAACAGTATTCCTTACTCGCAGTGATCTCTTTGGTCCAAGGTGTTGACTTGGTTTCCAAATCTGTTTCTGATGGAGCATCTGTGGGATGTGCTGAACAGACCCAACCTCACAACTTAAAAGATCTGCTGCTAACATCTTAAAGCCAGATACCACAACACACCTACGGAGGTCTTGTGGAGTCCATGCACCGAATGAGGAGGACCATCACAATATTAGGCTGGTGGTTTATATGTTATGGCTGATCTGTGTACATATATAGACACACTACACTACAGGTTGTATCCTATGCTACACACTCCTACACCCTTTCCTCTGAAAAAAAGAAAAAAAAATGCTGCATTGTCTGTGTTTGGATTTGGGGACATGACTTCATATCACACTTCCTTATCATATGTTAAATAATGGCTTTGATTTTTCGATTAGACTTTCAGATCTTTTGTGAAGGAAAATAATTTTTCAAAATAACATTTCAAACCCAGATTTACACCAGTATGTATACCAAAAACGTCATTTGTGGCATTGGAAACCCATGCTAATGAGCAGTAACACCAAGACAGACCCGAAACACCCACTCGTTTCCAACACAGAGCAATCTGAGTGACGTGAAGGAGAAAATCAACGCTGTTTCTAGCGATAGAACTGAACGCAAAACAGAAAAGGACACAAATATCTACACTGATTACAGTAAACAATAGTGAATTCTAAACAACGATGCAATTATGCTTATGTGAGAAACGTAATACGACACAGGCGGAATATTTTTCTGTAAGTGATGGTATAAAAGCGGTCCTAAAGCTGCCCCCGGAGTCGGACCACACTTACGAGCAGCATCTTCACGGGCAGCAGGTAGATGAGAATGAGGCGCTTGTTTCTCTGGCAGGAGCGATGGCTGTGCTGGAAGGAGAATGTCAGGTACTCTTCCGCTGTCAAGACACCAACATGCAGTTGATCAAAATTCGCCATCCGTATGCAGAAGACGTGATCTGTTAGACTTCGTTAAAAACAAAGCGATATCTGAGATCTAACCCAGTTTAAAGTCGCTGTCGAACATCGCTTTGCGGCCCACGTAGTACTTGTAGGTAACTCGCTGCGCCATGCTGTAATCGTCCTTGAGGTTGGAGCTGTCGATGGCTCGGATAAGGGGCTTGCACAGGTGCAACTTATTGATCTGATGACACACAACAGCAACACGTAAAGACAGACGATCAGGAAGGATATACGTCTTTATACAAACATCAGGTTCACAACAGATTTTTATTACACTATATTTCATTAGAGTTACGTTTCTGTTAACAGATCAGCAACAAAACAGCGGTGTTCTATAATTTAAAAAACACACTGAAGCTCCTCCACCCACCATCTGCTCTCAACCTGATTATGTGTTTCCTTCTGCACATTGTGATGAGTGATGATCAAAAGAGAAACTGTGATGATTCAGAGAAGGTGGAAGGTGTGAACTTCTCCAGTGTCTGCGTTTTAATTAAAACTTTTTCCCCAACTAAGCTCACTCATCTCACTCATCTTCTACCAATTATCCGAACTACCTCAGGTCACGGGGAGCCTGTGCCTATCTCAGGCGTCATCGGGCATCAGGGAAGGATACACCCTGGACGGAGTGCCAACCCATCACAGGGCACACACACTCTCTCATTCACTCACGCACTCACACACTACGGACATTTTTCCAGAGATGCCAATCAACCTACCATGCATGTCTTTGGACCGGGGGAGGAAACCGGAGTACCCGGAGGAAACCCCGAGGCACGGGGAGAACATGCAAACTCCACACACACAAGGCGGAGGCGGGAATCGAACCCCCACCCTGGAGGTGTGAGGCGAACGTGCTAACCACTAAGCCACCATGCCCCCCCAAACCCCCCCAGCTTATCCTTTCAATTTCTGCCTTTTAGCAGACGTCCTTATTCAGAGTGCCTAAACTTTTTTATTTCAATTTATACAACTGAGCAATTGAGGTTTAAGGGTCTTACACAAAGGCCCAGCAGAGGAAGAGCCCTTAGAATGGCTGACTCTCTGATCAGTGCCCTGACTACTGGACTAGGGAGCTTAAATAAGACTCACACACCGTCCCAATGTTTTTACCTTAAAATAAATCTTGAACAGCTGATTGACGAGAAACAGCATCCCCCACTTCTTGGAATCTTCGATACCTGCACGACTGATAGGGCAGAGAACACAATGACACAATGACATGGCACACACACCGGTATGCAGGTATGAGTAGTGTGTGTGTGTGTGTGTGTGTGTAAGCGTGTACTCACTTGTCGCTAGCACACACTCGGAAGCAGCTCATGAGCTGCTCTGCTGCCTTCTCCAGCATGTCTCCGACTTTTCCCTTCCCCTTCTTCTGTAGCTGTTGCTCCGCCTTCGCACACAAGCAAGAAACAACTCTTAGCCATATCACATAAACCACACCGACCTGTGAACCTCAAAACCCTGACCTTTTTATACCAAGATTTATTCAGTGGTTGATTTCAATAGTCTCTGAAGTATTGTTTTACTGTAAATCCCCAACCCTCTGATCATGGAAGAGGTAGCTCAGTGGTTAAGGTGTTGATCTACTGATTGGAAGGTTGTGAATTCAAATCCCAAGAGCACAAATTGCCACTGCATGAGATAAATGTAAGGGCCTTTTTACACCTGGTCACTTCATGTGTTTCCTGTGATCAGATAGCTATCCGATGGTAAAAAGACCAGGTCTAAATGCCCTCCGAAACGTTTTCGAGACGGATATAAATCCGATGGTTCACACCACTTCAGGAGGTGGTCTGGGACGCGTTTCAGATGAAACTGGACATGTGTAAATGAATGTGGTTGTTCAAGCCACATACATCAGGGCTATACTCCTCCCAAACGGAAGTACGTCACTCGCAGGTGATCTTACACTCAGGTGTCTCATTGGGTCTTAAAATGCACTGCTGCTGCCAGCGAAAATTCAGCAAACAGTAAATGCTGTTTTTTGTAGCATCACCGTCGTAGCAAGTTTTTTCATATTCTTTTTGATTGCATTCTGAAAACCGCATACACCAAAGTGTGTTCCATTTCAATTACCCCAGAAATGAGGTCAAATATATTTGCATTTTGGGCGGGAGTAGAAAGATCGGATTGATCTCCGATTCGCCGAGATGCGTTTATGTGTCCTAATGTAAATGGAACAGTTTTAACAAATCAGATAGCTATGGGATCAGAGAAAACACATGAAGTGACCAGGTGTAAAAAGGCCCTTAGTCGCTCTAGATAAAGCCGAAAACGTAACCCGGTGCCTTAACCAATGGGCTGCCACTGTGTTCACAAATTAGTAGAAATTGAAACTGTTGGTGATGTAGTGAACTGTATATTCCGGTAAATGACACTGTGCCCCAAATGATCTTTATTCAGCTTTAGGTCTTTGTGAAAGAGACATTTTCACTTCATAAATTTCACTTCATGTGGATGATGAGTTCAGGGTTTGGGACAGGACCAGCATCAGCTCTCATCTCGTCTAGCCTAGAACGCCCGTAACCCTGGTAACAACCTCCGATAAATAATCAAATAACCCTGTCTCAGTTCTTGTGGATTAATTCACTTACATTGTTGGCAAATATTCGTAGATCAAGTGTAACAGCAAACATCATAGATAAAGCCCTAAAAGACAAAACAAGAGATAAGCGTTATAATCAAAACCACACATCCAGACACTAGATCGATACCTAGATAACGCTGTTTGATGATGTTTCGCACGCGTGAACGGATGCCAGTGAAATCTTACCAGTTTTCTTCTTTGTGAGCTTGAAACGCTTTCAGAAACGATGTATGAAAAGGTTAAGTTTAACAGCTGTTCTTGTGATTATAGAAACACAGATATGACCTCTGAACATTTCACACATCCACTTACATCTGCTACAAAAAAGAGCTTATTTACTTCCAGCAAAGGATATTGCACCACTACTGTCTGGCATTTGTACGCCTCCACAAAGTCATGGTTTGCCACAGCATATGTACATCTGAGGGGAAGAGAGAGAAAGAGAGAGAAAGAGAGAGAGAGAGAGAGAGAGAGAGAGAGATAGATTGTAATTTAGAAACTGCTTCAACACTGTTTTTTATCCGAGGTTATAAAACCTGGAATTTATACAGCTTTTGCAGTTTTAGCCCAACACTGCGCCAACAAACGTGTACAGTGTAAAATAATAATGTGATGTTAAATTGTTATGACTATATGCTTAGCCTCAGAAACCCAGAAAATCAGAAACAGAACAGAATGTAACTCAAATCTATATCACATGATTTGTACAGACACAAAAACCTTTTTTTTTTTAAATAATAAATAAATAAAGCAATAAATAAATAACGTCAAATGGTGAGAAAAAAAAAAGTGTCAATAGGAGCGAAGTGAAGGTTTTATTTTGTCTGATTTAAAAAAAAAACAAAAAAACTATTCAGTAAAAAATAGGTGGCAGAAATAATACTGAGAGTATTTAATAAACTGACTGAAAAATTAGCTTAAGTTAGATATCAAAAAAAGTCTTAGAAAGCTAAAAATATTAGAAAGCTTTGAAGGATAATAAGAAACGCCTGAACACAGAACAGCAGACCTGAACTGTTTTGTCCTCACTGACGTGAAAGCGTGAGACAAGCCGTTATTCAAAGCGATCAACATGACGTATTTATCGGATCGTGGTTATTGATGTCGCAAATATGCAAATAAGAGCGTTTGGGGATGTACAGTGTGAAACGGCAGATTATAAATAAACAGGATTAACTGTTAATCGTGGGTAAAGTGTGAGCAGTGTGAAACATCAAATAAAAAAAACCCAGGATTCTGTTTGCCCCAAAGTTTCCAGTCACCCAAGGTGAACAATTTCAAGTGTAAAAAGCCTGAGCGTACCTCAGATGTGCAGCAACCATCTCATCATAAGGAGGTTCCAGCACCTGCTGACATTTGTCCTCCGGACTGGACAGCTGTCGACACAAAACAAGGCTCAGTCACACAAAGTTAATGTTAATCCCTGTAGAACAAGCTCACGCTTACTTTAAACTAGAATTGTTCGAATACAAGTCTAAGGTTTGGCTCTTTCTGCTGTTAAAACTTTCTCTAAAACAGATCTGAGAATTTTGCGCAATTTGTTTAAAGAAATTCTTCAGTCACAGTGTTTCGGGTAAAATAAACTCTGATGTCTGTTTATACCACAGCGCTAGTCAGAAGCCAGCGATTCATTTTCTAGAAACAAAGGCAAATCACAGGTTTATATAAACGGTCCTCTCTGAAAGTACTGGAACAGCAAGGCCAGTTCTGTTGCTTTTGCTCTACAGTGAGGACATTTAGGTTTTAACAGGATTACAGCTTTTATTCCCTGATGTTTACATCTAGACGTGTTAAACAACTTAGAACATGACAACTGTTTGTAGGTGATCAATACTTTGGGAACAAGTGACTGACAAGTTTCTGGTAGCTCTTGTTTGTACCGTTACATATTGTTATTTAAACAGTTAACAGATCTGAATGTTTACTCTTGGTTTGAGCTCTGAGTTTCTCCTTAAAATACTGCATTTGCCGTTTAAAAAGACAAACCTAAATGAAGACCAGCGAGAAGACTATGGACGAAAAGCTAGTCATTTTGAACCAGAGAAAAGACATTGTACAGCACTGGGTACAGCCAATACAACAAACAGCATCAAACTGCTGGGAAGAAAAACACCAAAACAACAGTGAGTAATGTTTCCAACAACCTCCACAGGGCAGGGTGAAGGTACCACTATACATATTCTGGGAAAGACTTTGTGAGCAGAAATATAGAGACCAAACCACAAGATATTAACCATAAATTCTGATGTGGTCTCATTCTCATTAAACCCAAACATCTTCAGGATACAGCACAGCACCACATAAACTGATTTGAAAGTCTTTTTGTAAATATGCCAAAGTTTTATGGGATGTTTACTCAGTGTTTATGATTGAAATCTCCAGCATCAACGCTTTGTAAAAATCAGATATGTAACCTTAATTTTTCCAACTCATGTTTAACATGAGAAGTTACTTTTTTTATGTATTAACCGAACAAAAATGACAGAATGACAATGACAATTTATTTATATAGCACAATTAATTACAACTTCCGTCGACCAATGTCTTTCCATTAGGTCATTAAAAACAGAAAAACACACAACAAACCGAAAGAATCACATAACGTTAGAAACAGACAAAAACTGTTCTTGTCTCTCGGATGTTCCACAACATTAAACCTAATTATAAACTGTTAAAATGAGTGACGTCATTCATTACTAAATTAAACGTTATAATGGTACATTACTGTGGTACAAACAGTAAAGAATAACACACTGTGTTCAGACTGTGCCGTTAGATGAAAATTAAATGAAACACAAATTAATTATTTTCTCTAACAACCCATTCTGGAGTGTGTTATTTCTTACTTAAACACTTTGGTTTGTGTTTCTGACACAAACAAACACACTCGTGTACATGCGCGGTCATCTCACAACACCCCGTCTTAGATTATTTCCCTCTTACATGCTCCAGTGTGTCATTCTTTATATATTTCATGCAATCAGAGGTGAAACTGCTTTGGTCAAACTTTCTCTCATGTCTGTCTCATTCTAAGTGCTTACGGTAATTATTCAGTAAACGTGTTATAAATTACACAACTTGTCACACTTATTGAAAAAATTCTAACTACCATTTAACTTCTATTAGAAGTGATTTTCGAGTCAATTCTTTAGAACAATTCAGAATAATATAACTTGACTTTTATTGTTGATCACACACACACACACACACACGTTAACTAGAATAACAAGGAAAAAATAAACCAGACAAGAGCGTATTTCTAACCTGCAGTCGAGGATTGGCTACATGTGGGTGTTTAAAAGAGAGAAGCTCTGCACAGAAACTCCCTTCCTTGTTGTCAATGGCCTCCAGGACCTAAAGGATGTTATAGAATATATATACAGTCTTTCAGTTTTAAATGATTTATTTCAATACTGTTACTCAGAACAAACCAACAACCAAACCCACCTGCTGGAGATACTGATTGATCGTGATATGAGCCATTCGGGTGTTGGGATGGAATCTGAAATAAAATAAAATCTTTAGAGGAAAAGAAGTGTACTGTATTTTTTTATTCCTACCAAATCACTAAACAACAGTAAAAGAGCAGTGATGGAGCAAAACCGACTGTTTACACATAGCAGATGAAGCACAATCTGTAAATGTGCACGAGAAATGATTTTTTTTAAAACTTCATTAACTCGAAGCTCAGTGTAAATAAACTTCAGCACTGATCCGGCTAAAGAGATCAGCTAGCTAGCTAGCAGACTTAGCCTACAGGCTAACAGGCTAACAGCACTGGCCAGGCTAAAGAGATCAGCTAGCTAGCAGACTTAGCCTACAGGCTAACAGGCTAATTCTGACGCCGTCACACAAACTCGCTATAATGAAAAGGACTAGGATTGTTTGTGTTTGTGTGTATGTTGTTGTTGTTGTTGTTGTTGTTGTTATTATTAATTCCCAGATACTGTAGAATAATCACCTGCACACTGTCACATCTGCCCCTAAACTAAGAGCGAGCGTTCAAAACACCGGATACTGTCAGAAGCACTTCCTGTTTACACATCGCGCGCGAACGATCTGAAAATTCTGCTAATGCAGATTCGCAACAAACAAACAGACAGACAGACAAACAGACAGACAGACAGACAGACAAACAGACAGACAAACAAACAGACAGACAGACAAACAGACAGACAGACAAACAAACAGACAGACAGACAAACAGACAGACAGACAAACAAACAGACAGACAAACAAACAGACAGACAGACAAACAGACAGACAGACAAACAAACAGACAGACAGACAAACAAACAGACAGACAAACAAACAGACAGACAAACAGACAGACAGACAAACAAACAGACAGACAGACAAACAAACAGGCAGACAAATAAACAGACAGACAAACAGACAGACAGGCAGACAAATAAACAGACAAACAGACAGACAGACAAACAAACAGACAGACAAATAAACAGACAGACAGACAGGCAGACAAATAAACAGACAGACAAACAGACAGACAGACAGACAAACAAACAGACAGACAGACAAATAAACAGACAAACAGACAAACAGACAGACAAATAAACAGACAGACAAACAGACAGACAAATAAACAGACAGACAAACAGACAGACAAATAAACAGACATACAAACAGACAGACAAACAAACAGATAGACACATACAAATAAACAGACAAACAAACAAACATAAAGAAAAGAATACAATACATACATAAATATTCCAATAAATAATAGAATTAATTAAAAATTACATAGGTAGTCAAACAGACAAATAAATAAACAACTAAAAAAATTATATATATATATTTCTAATTAAACCGAGAAGTTAATTTAACCTTTTTATCACCATTATATATATATATATATATATATATATATATATATATATATATATATATATATATATATAATGGTGATAGAATATATTATATGTAATATATATGTAATATATGTAACATATATATTATATGTAATATAGCAATATATATATATATACAGTATTTATATATATATCTGAAGGTATTGCCATTAATAAACATACAAAACGCTGTTAATATAAAAATATTTTAAGTACTGTTGTGGTATTTACATTAATAGTCTAATAGCCTTTATACATATGGCTGTATTGTGTATGTGCGACTGCAAAATTCTGCATAAAAAAGAAATAGTTGATGATTATTATTATTAATATTATTATGATGGTGATGATGATGATGATGATGATTATTCTTATTATTAATATTATGATGATGATTTTTGTTCTTATTATTATTATGATGATGATGAATATTATTATTATTATTATGGTTGTTGTTACTTTAGTCACATTAACAGATTTACTAAACTGTTGTATCATTACTAAATAACTGTTTATTATATTGATGTTCTTTGCAGTTAATAACAGTGTCCCTCAGTAAACAAAGCACATCGAGGACATTTCCCAGCATGCACCACTCTCAGAAGAAAATGCGCAGGTTGCCAGCTCCATTTTATTACCGCATTAGGCTGCTTTTTCAGAATCAGAATCAGAATCGGAATCGGGGTTATTGGGAAATAAATATATAACCGAATCAGTAAAGTATCATAGACATTTTTTTCTGTTTATTTCAGCTACAATGTAAGTGAGAACAGAAACTAACTTGTTTCTCAAAAGTTCAACATTAAATGAACTACAGTCTTAAAAATGTCAAGTCATTAATTAATGACTAATTGTAATTGGTAAAGGACACCAGATACTACGGAGTATTTTATTGAACAGAAAAGTCTTTTTTTATTATTGTAGAGACGGTCGATAATTACAACATACAGCATCATTGTGGAACAAATTATTACTCATCTTTTATTTACATTTGAACAAAAAGTGGCATGTCCAAAATTATTCATACCCTTCTCAATAGTCAATAGAATAAATAGCCTTTATTGGCTATTACAGCAATCAAACGCTTGCTATAATTGCTGACCAGCTTTTTGCATGTCTCTACTGGTATTTTTGCCTATTCATCCTTTAGCGATGAGCTCCAACTCTTTCAGGTTGGAGGGTCTCCTTGTCATCACCCTGATCTTTAGCTCCCTTTAGCTCAATCGGATTTAAGTCAGGACTCTGGCTGGGCCACTGAAAAACGTTAATGTTTTTGTCTGCTAACCATTTCTTCACCACTTTTGCTGTGTGCTTTGGGTCATGGTCATGCTGAAATGTCCACTGGTGCCCAAGGCCAAGTTACTCTGCAGACTGCCTGATGTTCTTGAGAATTTTGATGTATTGCTCCTTTTTCATGGTGCCGTTTACTATGATTAAGTTCCCTGGTCCACCAGCTGAAAAACACCAAAAAAAATTAGGTTTCAAACATGGTGGTGGAAACCTAATTTTTCTCTTCTTCTAAAAAAGGCTTCTCCTTTTTTATGCCAAATGAAAGCTACATCATTGTGGCCAAACAATTAAATTTTTGTTTCATCTGACCATAAAACAGAAGACCAGAAGTCTTCTTCTTTGTCCAGATGAGCATTTGCAAACGCCAAGCAGGCTTTTGTGTGCCTTATCAGGAGAAGTGGTGTCCTCCTTGGTCTGCGTCCGTTGAACCCAGCGGTGTGCAGTGTCCGTTGGACTGTCTGCCTTGAGATGTTGCCACCAGCAGAGCCCAGATTCATCAGGATGGCCTTGGTGGTGATCCTTGGATTCTTTTTTACCTCTCTCACTATCCTCATGGCCAGCACAGGTGTCACTTTTGGCTTCCGACCACGTCCTCAGAGATTTTTCACAGTGCGGAACGTCTTGAATTTTTTAATAATACTTTGCACTGTAGCCACTGGAACTTCAAAACATTTAGATAAGGGCTATAAGACCTTAGTGGGTCCTCAGTGAGCTCCTGTCTTAGCCATGACTGTCCACCAACCAACAGCAGAGAGATTCTGTTTTTCACCTGTTGAGTTGAATAAAACAGCTGTTCCCAATGAATCAGGGTAATTAGGATGCTTTAGAACAGCTTGGACTGTTTGGAATGGTATAGATCTTTGGATTTTCCCATAGACTGTGACAGTTTGCAAAGGGTATGAATAATTTTGGACATGCCACTTTTTGTTCAAATGTAAATAAAAAATGAGTAATAATTTTTTTCACAATGATGCCTCTTGTATATCGTCTTATTATCTTCTGGGAGATGCCTGTGTCATTTCTAATCAAGAAAAAACTTGCTGGTTGAATAAAAGTAACTAAGTCATAATTTGCCAGGGGTAATTTCGGGCTTGACCGTAGATAGATAGATAGATAGATAGATAGATAGATAGATAGATAGATAGATAGATATGTAAAAAAAAAAAAAAGTACAAATAATCTTAATTTTTCCTTAGAGACAAGATCTACAATCAGTAATGTACATTATAAATGTACATTTATATGTACATTATGTACATAATGTACATAAATGTACATTATAATTGAAATCAGACAAATTTTTTTTTTATTTCTTTGAAACTTAAAACATTACAGTACAAGTTGCACGATGGAGAGAATATTTGTGAACACACACACACACACACATCTTTTGTGCAGACCTGGCAACCCTGATATAAGGGCCATTTTGTTGTAGTGTTTGAGGGGAAATTAGCCAGTTAACGATGAACATTGTGCCCTGTTTACTAGACACTGTGTGGTCTCTCTATCAGATATTAAGCCAAAACGCTACATAAGGTGTAAACGTATGTGTCGGGCGACTGTTTTTTGTTATTTACACTGTTTACATGTTTGTTTTTACGCATTAGCAGCCGTGCTAACTCGGCTAGCCGGCTAACTTCAGCTGTAGTTCCTCTCGGGTTCAACTTTGTCAGCAAACGCGTTTCACGTTATACACACGTCGAGGTGTTTGAACCGAAGAAGGCGTCGTTTTCAGCGATAAAACACAACGGTGCGAGTTTAAAAAACAAGTTGTAAATGATGGCAGAAGAGTCTCGACACAACAAGAGCGCGAGTTTCTCAGCTCTGGTGGAAAACAGCAACGGAGTCACTAAAACACCGACCTCTAAATCAGGCACCTCGAAGAAACTGGTGATTAAAAACTTCAAAGGTAAAGACATCCGGTGACCTGCTAGGTCTCTGTGCTAAGATAAGTTTATAGCTTCGTTTATAACAATCTTATACAAGTGATAATGTGGTTAGTCAAAGTGTGTTAATAAAAACATCAGAGTAACCCTGTATAGTATATATGTATGTGTCTATATATATGTATGTATATGTATGTGTGTGTGTGTGTGTGTGTGTGTGTGTGTGTATATATATATATATGTATGTATATATATATATATATATATAGTGTGTGTATGTGTGTGTATGTGTATGTATGTATATGTCAGAATCAGGTTTATTTGGAAATTGTGGAATTTTGGTTTGTGACTCTCAAAAGTACAGATATAAATAACACTATACTATACAAGACAACACAGACTGCACAAGACAACACAGACTGTATGAGACGAGACGAAACAGACTGTACGAGACGACAGACTGTACGAGACGACACAGACTGTACGAGACGAGACGACACAGACTGTACGAGACGACACAGACTGGACGAGACGACACAGACTGTACGAGGCGAGAAGACACAGACTGTACGAGACGAGACGACACAGACTGTACGAGACGAGACGACACAGACTGTACGAGACGAGACGACACAGACTGTACGAGACGACAGACTGTACGAGACGAGACGACACAGACTGTACGAGACGACACAGACTGTACGAGACGACACAGACTGTACGAGACGACACAGACTGTACGAGGCGAGACGACACGACACAGACTGTACGAGACGACACAGACTGTACGAGACGACAGACTGTACGAGGCGAGATGACAGACTGTACGAGACGACAGACTGTACGAGGCGAGATGACACAGACTGTACGAGACGAAACAGACTGTACGAGGCGAGACGACACAGACTGTACGAGACGAGACGACACAGACTGTACGAGACGAGACGACACAGACTGTACGAGACGAGACGACACAGACTGTACGAGACGACACAGACTGTACGAGACGACACAGACTGTACGAGACGACACAGACTGTACGAGACAACACAGACTGTTCGAGACGAGACGACACAGACTGTACGAGACAAGACGACACAGACTGTACGAGACAACACAGACTGTACGAGACAACACAGACTGTACGAGACGAGACGACACAGACTGTACGAGACAACACAGACTGTACGAGACGAGACGACACAGACTGTACGAGACAACACAGACTGTACGAGACGAGACGACACAGACTGTACGAGACAAGAGGACACAGACTGTACGAGACGACACAGACTGTACGAGACAAGACGACACAGACTAGACAAGACGATGAGATACAATATAGACAGTACGAGTATTAAATATGAATACAGAATATATGACAGATCAGGTATGTACATAACGTGTGAGAAGTGCATGGTAGTGTAAATAACAGTATTGTGCAGTATTATGGTTTTGTACAATTATACAGCAGCAGTAGTGTGTGTAACAGATACCGCTGATGTGATGATTGACAGTTCTGATAATGCAGTACTTATACATATGAAGCAGGAAATATAATTATGGGGAGTTTATATACACACACACACATTTATATATATGTATATATATGGTGTGTGGTCCAAATCTGTACATAATCTCTTCCCGGACTATTTTCTTCCATGTCCCTATAAGTTGTAGTATGGAATAGAGACTTGGCAACTTTACACAAGG